>NC_092587.1:165782500-165875000 GCF_047663525.1 Anas platyrhynchos | reverse complement strand
AATAACACATAACCACCCATCAAGGTGGGAGGGACAATAGACTTCAACTGTATCACTCAGTTCTACGTGGAATTGGACTGATACATCAAGTGTTTGCTAGGTTCTCTTTTTTTTTTTAGCAACATTTACGTAATATGACATTAACATATAAAAATATTTCTGGCATTTTGACTTGCTGCTCAGCCACAGTCCATTCTTAACAGTGCACTAATCAGGGCACTAACCAGGGCTCAATATACAAATAAAAGTGGCTGATACAGAATTCTGACTTGTTACCAGATGCTTAAGATCTCATTCAGTAATACTGTGACTCCAGGACAAATATTTACATGCCTGCATGCGTTAAAACTAGAAAGTTGTCTTTCTGACCAACAGGGTGACAAAACAATATTATCTAAAATTTTCATTTCCTAAACGCTAGTTTTCTACTGCATACATAATACCTTCCTTGTGTGATTCGTGTTATATACTGTACATGTGACCAACAGTTTAATAAGAAGCAAAGTCTTTTATTTCATAAACCCCTGCCAGTTTACAATGAGAAATTATTACTCTTTTTATTGTATTTTTTATTATTATTATTTTAGGAAAAGAGACTTTGTGAACAGTAAAACAGTTTCTTTACATTCAGCACTTCTTTTCACTTACACAAAATTCCATTTTACTTAATGTAGTCTAACATACATGTGTTGGTCTCTTGGAAAGCATGTGGAAAAATGTCTTTAGAAGAAAACCCATGATCATAGTTTGAAAACTGAAGGTATCATTTCTTTCTTTTTCTTTTTCTTTTTTTTTTTCATTTTTTCTTTTTTTTTTTTTCCTTTTTTCTTTTTTTTAATAAGAATCCTCTTATGCCCTCTCCAAGTTCATTTCTGAGCTGTCATGCTGGTTTCGGTATGATATAACAGTCCGTAAGTGTACTTGGACACTGCTGGAAGGATCATTTGATGTGCTCAAATATAGAATCATCAGATGAGGACAGAGTTTGCATTCCTTGGAAGAGGGAATACTCAGCCTTGTTCTGACCTGCCTGTAATTTTAGTACAATAGTCCAGTGCACAGATGCAGATTTTTACTGTAAGAAGAATGCTACTGTACATTTACAAACATTCTCTAGATCTCCAGCTTGAGCCACGGGAGATAACCAAAGGAGGACGCTCTTGAAGAATTCCTTACATTATTGAAGAACATTGATGAATAAAGTTGAGGAAGTTGCCTTGAAAACACTTCTTTTCCACAGAACTCCTTATGGGTGAATGTCTTACTGCAAAGTTCTCTACCATAGCACAGGCATCTTCAGCAGGAAAAATTCAATACATGACAGTAGTTTTCAAATAAAGTCTTCCATCTAGAATATGAAAAACAAACATTTCCTTTATATAATTATATCTGCAACGAATCAAAAATAAGGGAGAAAAAACACAGGATTCAAAAACAGTGTAATTCTGTAAATTGCCACCTACCATAATTTGTGTTTTAATATTAAAAAATAAAAAATAAAAAGATTGAACACCATCATTGTTATTTCATGTGACAGTGGTCAAATTAACACCATTAAAAATTATACACACTTTTTAAGTTGTGAATACTGTAGCACCTCCTAAAGCTTTAATGTATGCTGTACTCATATCAGTGTGAGGGCACTAGGAACACAGGTGGAGCCCCTGTGCATGTGTTTTTACTGATATGCAAACTTAACTGAATAATGCTGAACAGCAATTATTTCGTTCATGGTTGCAGAGCAAAAATACTCTTGCATGCAATTGTTAGTACTCCCATCACTAAAGGCATAGCTCATACTTTCTGATTTAGTTATGTTGTTAAATATACCATGTAATGTAACCTTTGTGCACATTTGTAGCTATTTATATAGAACCCAGTATACAATATTTAATCTGTATCAGCGAAGTATAGCCTCCTTCTCCCATAAATGAGATTAACTGAACAATTACTATGTTAAAGATGTAAGCAAGTCTTTCTCACTATTCTTTTCCACCCAAGTGAGGAGCATATATTTAAGTGAGATATGTGTGATGGCAAGCAAGCTCACCCATCTAGTAACTGTTGACCTATATAAGAAGAGACATACCATATTTTCACCTAATTTATAAATAGAAACCAAATCTTTCTTTTCTGGGAGCATAAACATCTTATGCTCATAGTAATACAAAAAAAAAAAAATTAAAGAGGAAACAGATGATACATGTTTATTTTGCTGTACTGCAGAATATAAATTGTTTCTGTCTTGTGAGTAAAGCACATTGTGAAACATATTAATACTCCATGGTGCACAACTATGAAATGCTACTTGTATTTCAGACTGTAATCCATCTGAATGTACAAGTAGTAAGACAACTCCTGAAGTCTGCTTGAACACCTTCTTTTGGACCAAGTGAACTAGATCAGCATATATTTATAAAATTTCAGGGTTTCTTATATCTCTTTTGGTTTTCTTAGTTTACCCTCTTACTCAAAAATGGTTTTTAAAATTTGTAAAATTTTGAATGAGATCTTATTACACAGGAAAACAGTTGTGTGCTAAGAATTTATATAAGATTACTGATTTTTTTCAAATGGTTAATTATTATTGAAATGTGCTACTTCACTTCCACAGGCTTCCTTTAATTGCTGAGAGAAAGAAAAGTTTAACTAGAAATTATACAAGCGTACATCACATATAGCTGAATAAATACACCCCTTCTTCACACCCTTTTCCAGTTTTTACATGTATTGTCTGGTTTCTATCAAAACTGCACAGGAAAAAAAAAAAAAAGTGTGAAAAGAATCTCTCCCACTTTTACAGTGATTCCTATCTAGTGTCCCTCTGGTTTTACACTTCAGCAGAGTGGATGATGACCTTCCCACCAGTTGGAGTTCTTCCACTCAAAACCATTTCTACATTCTCTTTGCTCTTTATAGTCTTTGTGTACTGAAAAGGGATTAAAAAAATTGAGTAAGGCCTTAAAGAATTTTTTATTCTTCTTTGATGCATGAAGAGAGCCACTAAAATGCTTATGGGAATTCAGGAGAGAACAAAGCTTTGAAAGTGAACTTGGTGAAGCTAAAGGCCTGGTAAACCACCTAAAAGAAAACCTACAGCAAGTGCTGCAGCATGCCAGAGCTACTAATGGCTATAGTCACACATAATTCTCCTACACATTTTGAATAAACACAGTAGACATTTACAGCACTAAAGCTGTCTGGACACCTCTGTACAAGAATTACTCTGTGTGTATACCAGCACTTTGGTGATCTTGAATGCTGACTTTCTAATGAGTGCTATGCATAATTCCCACAACTAAACATTAAAATAACCTACAGACAATAACTTGTATTTTATTTTACTATATTAGGTCTCCACATGCATTTGTAAATGAAATATTTATTGAAACATTCTGAATTAAAATTACAGCTGTAGAAAGATGAATCCTTGTAGAAGCCAACAAAAGATCAACAATCTGGAGAGAACAGCAGTACAATTTTTAACAGCCTGATGTATTTTACACTGCTTTAGAACCCTATCTGGCAGTGGGAGAAGATAGGCAGTCAATAGGAGATTTTTCATTATTAATGGAAGATGTTATCAGAACCAGCATTCTGTATCTATAGACAATGAACAGTAATAGAAATGATCAGCTTTATAAAGCATCTTTCTTACAAAGTAGGACGATTCTTTATACAATTTACTAACATTTACGATGGATACATACAATAAACATAAATCTTCCTGTTCTACTACCCAGACGACAGACTATTAAAAGGGAATCATCTGTATTCATAATAGACTTAAAATGTTATATAGGGACTCAGGAGCTGGTCTAATATCATTGCTAGGCTTCTTATGAAATATTCTCTATTAACTTGTTTGATTAATTTCCTTAGCATATTTTTCAGGATTCAGGATTCAGAATTCAGGAAGAATTTGACATTACAATTTTAAAATCAGTGCTGTCATGTTATGATGTAGATAAAGCACTTCCATGACTTAGTCATACTTAGTAAGAGTTTGAAATATGATAATAATTGTAAATTAATTCCTTTATTTTCTCAAGATTAGTCACAGGAAAAATGAGGCATCAAATGAATATCCTTTTCTTTATAAAAGGTGGCACGTATTGTGCCAACATGGAAAAAGTCACAAAATAGAACTGCCTACCACCCTTTCAAAATAATCATGAGTTTGGGCAAAGAAGAACGAAAAATAATTTCTTTATACTTTTTGTCTAGTATGCTCCTGTCTGTAGCTGAGAATTTCATGTAGCCATTCATGAAGAACATGGTCTGAACTTGGGTAGACCTGTGCGGTGTCAAGAGTTGGACTTGATGATCCTTAAGGGTCCCTTCCAACTCAGGATATTCTATGATTCTATGATTCTAAGAATGTACACTGTGTAAACAGCATTGCACTTCCAGAAACAAGATGACTTTGAACTATGGTAGGAAAAAGAGAGATAATTCCCAGCTTTGAAGAGGAATAATAACTTTGTACCATGTGGTGGCCAAATACTATAACTCTATCTGATTCCTGTCCCATTTCCTTTTCCAGACCCTATTGCCTTCTTCCTCACTGTTTCCATCTTGGTTCTCACTGTCCAAAGGTTCTTCTAAATTACTGGAACTTCTCAGTGTTGTTTTCAAAGCCACCTAAATCACTTTGCCTCTAGGTGTAGCAAGTGTTCCTATCTGAATACGAGCGGAGCATTACCACTGATAGCCCTTCATGTTTTCAGGGCTAAAATTATAAGCAAAATCTACAAGTCATGACATAACTATTAATCCTAAATCCCAAATCATGAGCATACCTCTGCTTCCTGCCTGCAGATCTGCTTTTATTTGGTATATGCATACGTTACATTACTTTCTATTGTTAGCAAATGTAGAATTTATCTATATGCATGAAAAACACTTTAGGCAAAACAAATATGGATTTTTCACATGAACATATATATATAAACATAAACATATACTACGTAAACTCTCACACACACAGAGTATTCTATAAAAATATTTAAACAGTCAATGTCCTTTTAGCTTGCTGAAAATCGATGATTCACAGTAAACTACCTCAGAATTATACACTTAAACACATAATATAAATACATAAAATATCATTTCATTCAGAGGAATTCAAGCAAAAACACAAACTGGGAAGATACTGCTAAATGTCTAAATAGAATTGTGCATGATTAGCAGATTGTCATCTGTTTTAATTGCTCTTTTGCAAATGGCAGTGTTCAGCAAGATCACATAAGCTCATGCTTGTAACTAAAAGTGAAAACACTACTACTGTTAAATCTCATTTGTTTTGGGCTGTGGACTGATATGACACAAATTCTAGCCAGAGTAAGAGAGAATTTTTTAGATCAACTCTGTAATTAAGACTCACTTTGAGGTTTTTGAATGAACATGCATGAGTAGTTAAAAGGTCATAAATGTTACAAAAAAAACTAACAACAATAAACAAAAATGGATCTGGCATAAATGTTTGCAATGCTGAAACAAATCATATGCCTTAAAATGCATTTCCACAGAGATGTCAACTTGGGGATAATTCACACTACTGTTCTATGGACAGCCTATAGTATATCTATGGATCTAACATTATCTTGAGTTAAAAATATAAAGCCTCTCAAATATTATTCTCATTAATATGCATCCTTGTAAAATGATAAAATTCTACAATGAAAAGTTAATTGTGATTTTAGTTGCAAACAAAATAAATCATACATTAGAAGATAATGCATGTATTTCTGTCATTCACTGCAAGTCACATCAGGGATGTTTGCCATCCAAATACATCACATTTTAGACTGTATTCTGAGAGCTGCTTTAAAAATAAACATAATAACAGTGATAAACATGAGTGTCATGAGTGAATACTGCAGTCTTTATGATAATCTGCAAATCAACATCAAAGGTGTGATGTCACACCTGAATTTAGTCAGTTGATACCACAGAAAACAGTACTGAGGAAAACTCTCCATAGTACTTGGGTAAGGTGTTTCCTACAGTGAGGAGCTCTGGAATACAAAGGAAATAGAAAAAAAAATTACAGAATTTTTGGCAGAATGTCACGGACGGCTAATAGAAAGAAACCCACAGAGATTTTTTGCTTAAAAAAAATGTATGAGAAGAAAAATGAATAAGGAAATCAGGAATCTCAGTGGAAACTTTGGAAAAGTAAGATTAAGTTTTGGATTTATTTTGTTTGGTTGATTATTACTGGTATTATTTTTTATGATTTTAATTGGTGAGTCATAGAACAATAAATGCCAGCCCACAATCCAGGAACCTTTACAACAAACTGGACACAATTTTTGTCACTGGAATTCCTAATTATTATTAACATCATTTTGTCAATTATGCACAGGCCATTGATTAAAGTGATCTTCACTCAAAAAAGGTCTTAAGAATGTTTAAATGGTAGACCTACTTAGCTATTTATGTTTTCAAAGCGAAGAACCCCCCATTTTAGATTGATTTCTCTCACATTAATAAGAATACAACTGAAAGAAAGGACAGGATTTCTATTAACAGCTCTGACTCAGAAATTATCTTTGACTTCACGGTTCACCTCCCTGTTCTTATGTCTTCCTTTAACCTTTCTCTTCCTTGTGTGTGGTGATGTTTTCTGTCTGTTTTATTGTTCTTAGCAAAGTACAACACTGTTATAGCTGAAATCTTAAAGGACTACATTAACAACAAACACAAAAAGTAATAGAAAAAAAACACGTTGGAAGTCTATCACCACCACTGGTGACTGAGCCAATGTGAACTTAGATATCTCTTTTAAAACCACACATTGCAACACAAAATCCCCAGAACTAGTCCACATGCTCATTAGAGAAAAAAGAAACTTTGTACTGAAATTCAATATATGCTCACCACTGCCACAGCCTATAGCCATTCAAAAAATTGCTAACACCAGTTCCAGCAAGCTGATGTAATTATGAACTTTCTGACTCTCTCTACAGGAAAAGATAGGGTGGTAAGTAAATGAAATAATTTATTGTAAGTTAATGAAACATATTTTGTAACTTAATAATCATTACAGCTCTCTTCCTGATCATTTTATAAGCTGTAATGTAAGAGTGAAAAATACCACGATCCACCCTCAATTCAATAGATTAAAAGAAAAAGAAACAAAATATTGTGACATAAAAGGGGGCTACTTTTATCTAAATAAAAGAAAAGCTGTTCACCTGTGCTAAAGAACATAGCAAATTGTGTTTCCTTTTAGGAAGTTGCTTTATCAAAAATGGCAGCTATTTTCTCAGAAGTTATTTCGAGGCACCTGTAATCTAATGAGGTTTGTCCCTTTCAAAGAACAGTTGTACGTGCATGCCTGAATGCACACAACCTCTTCAGCCTAGAGCTGATAAAAGCATCTGCAAGTCATAGCTCAAGCACATTTAAATTATATAACTGTTTGGTTTATTTGTTTTAATAAGACGGGGCAAATGTGAATCACAGTGTACTTCTAACCTCTCATTCAACCTGATGTTTTAATCATTTGGAGGAAGAGAAACAAAACAAAAGAAAGGGATGGCAAACAAATGGTAATGATTCATGTGATATTTGATAAGACAGGAATGGGAAGTCAAAATAAAAGCAAGAATATTGTGACAGATGGAAGGTATCTAAGTCAAATTGTAACCTTTCTTTGAAAAACTTAAAGGAAGAAGCTAATCAAGGATAAAATCTGTTTTTGTATATTTTTCATATATTTTATTTAAAATAAAGACAAAAGAGGATGTATTTCCCACCAAAGCAGGAAGATAAAAATGGGAGTATACATTTTAAATAATGAGAAAACCATTTATGATGAGATTGATTCCTTTTCAAAGTTTGCAGAGTATGACATAGAATATAAACCCCGCTTCTGTAAATGTAGTCAGGAAATCCACTGAACAGAACTTTCTGCAATTTTTCCTATAAAATGCAAAACACTATGTTGCAAGGGGAAAAGACCTCTCCCAATACCAGAGGTTAATCAGAACACGGAAGCCTCATGACTCAACACTGAAAAGAAGGGACAGAGGGATCTATACTGTCCTGATATTGTTACTGTTTGATCACATATTGCAGAACATGGTTGAATCCACTGCCCTCTTTCCAAGTAGAACAAGAGAGGTATAGGAGGGCTGGATCAACTGTTGAGGCTTTGAAACTTGAGCAGTTGAGCAGTTATTTGGAAAAAAAAAAAAAAAGTGCTTATCTAGTCTTTATGCAAAGATGGGTGTTTTCACACTGCATGTTCAATAAACTCATGCAAATAGGAAGTATGTAAACATATTTGGCCAAACACTATCCTAGTTTGCCCTTTGTATAACACCAATAAATTAGTTTCAAATTTGCATATTGTTATTAATCATACACCTTTCGTTTCTCTATTTAACATTCATGTACAAATATATTTGTGTTAAAACTCAGTGCAAATATTCAGGAGATGGAGATGTTCATGCTTTTCTTTTTAAAATAATAATTTATACTTAGGATATTTTAATTCTGTCTGAATTTCCAGATTTAAAATAAATAAAAAATAAATAAAAACATGGATGTATAAAAAAGAGAGTAAACACTTCTTTTTTTTTTTTTCAGCTATTTTAACTATTGAACTGTTGGGTTCTTCTTTCAGAAATTTTATCATGTGTTTTAATCATGAATACATATTTTCATTACATCACTGAATACTGTGGGAGCAAGCAAAGGTCATCAATCTGGTCTCTAGTAAACTGATAAAGTGTGGACTACCTGTATATGTCATATTCTATTATTTAAAGATCATATAGAACACACAGAGCTTGCCATTTTGAGCACTGAAAAGACTGAACTGGCAATGTGAGAAATTCTTTGAAAGAAATAGATTTTGAAAAATCACACCGTCTCTTATTGTTACCTTATGAGCTACCTTTTTTTTTTCCTATTCATATAAACAAAACAAAAGTACATCTAGAAAAAAACAACAGAACCTAAGTATTGTGGTCACTTCTATTTTGGGGGTTCTTGGTTGTTCAGTTGTTTGTTTTTGTTTTTGTTTTTGTTTTTTCGTGTGTGTGTGTGGCATTGTATTGTGGTAATTTCTTTTGTTAAAAAAAAAAAAAAAAACCCTTCAATGGAATAATCATATGGAAAAGTTATTAAATTATGTAGTCATAACTAAATATGATCATAGTGTGTAGTGTGAGCTCACTGTGTTCAATGCTGTTTACCTGCTATCATATTTTCCAAAAGATAAAAATCTTTCTTCACATATATTTTTTTAGTAAGCCAATTAACAAGAAAACTTGAATCTGATAGCATAAAATTGAGAAAGAGTTGAGATCTAAATACTGGAATGTAGTTTCTGACTGATATATATTTTTTTTCCTTGTAAAATCTTGATGGAAACTGAAATTTTGAATTTTTTTTTTAATCTGATTTCTCTTCTTTCCACTTTTCTTCTCAAACCTAATGAAGGCAAGACAGTATTATCTTTTCTAGAGCTTTACCCCAGACTACTTAATGAAACACAAGAAAAAGCTTATTTAATAGTGTACCTAACATCTTACCTAATACTCATATGCAGTGTGTCTTTTCTGATTCACAGAATCATAAATGTATATTACTATGCCCTACAAGCTACTTTTATAAATGAGTAAATTTCATTTGATGTAATACCTTAATAATTAAAAGATACGTTTTGCCGTTTTCAGATTAGAATTAAAACCCACAATTAATACAACAGTATGATCCAACTTGTATTTAATTCCAGTTTCTGAGGTGTGATTTCAAATACTGCAAAAGTTATTCCACATTTCAATGGAAAATAGAGCCATTTAAAGAGATCTTTTAGTTTTACTACTTACATTACCCTACATATATCAATTACATTATGTGTGGAATCCTATTCTAATATCAATATCACATTAACACTACATTTTTCTTTAATACCCAACCACCCATGTTCTCATCTGTGTGCTAAAACAGAACAAAGGCCCAAAGTAAACCATGAAGAAATAATCACATGTAGACCAGGAAGGAAAGAAGCTGTAAAATATATAGATTGTACAGTGGCAAGCCTATGGAAAATCTATTAAGGATCTGTGGGATGTCAAAAGATATGCAACATAAGCTTGCTGCTTATAGGGTATTTCGTATGAAAGCAAGCTTATGGCAGACAATGAAACCAAGCAGTCAGCTCTAGAACAGAAATGAGCAGTGAACTGAACATAATCCTTACTATTAAATAGAAATATGAATTGATCCTAATGATGATCTTGGGGCGTAGCATGAGCAACACAGCTTCAAAGCTGAAAAAGAAAAAAAAAAAAAAAAAAAAAAAAAAAAAACTTCAGGTATGATGAAGGCTTCAAGCTGAAAGATGTATATGGTGTTTAACCTAGTAGTCAGCTATCAAGCAACACTTAAGCCAAATGCGTTTACTCCTGTAAGGAAAGGAAAATACTAGCATTTTAAACTATAGAAGAACTCTGTTTCTCTGACAAGTACTAACGCTAGCTCAGACAAACTTTTTTCAATTCATAATTCACAATCGTTCCCCTAACTGACTGTAATCTTCTGTCTTGGACATATCTTCATATATGTATTTAAGAACAGTGGTGACAAGACAATCTTTCCTACTCCCTCTCAGTGGTAGCATAATTCCGAATAGGTACCTCAAAATTACTATTCTTCCTTCACAGAAAAAAAAAAAAAATCAATTAGCCTTAAGGCCAGGTGGTTTGAATTTGGCACAACTCTTTGCCAATAGATTACTCAGGGCAAAAAAAAAATAAAAAAATCTATGAATCTATGCCACACTGTCCTGGACACTAAGCCACATCCCCTGCGGAAAGAGAAGAGAGACTGGCTATATTAAATGCCAGAACCATCTTAACCAATGACCCTGGAATCAAGTGACTACCTTGGAGTCAGTAGAACTGACCTGTGTAAAATATCTGCAGTGTAAAATTTTCTTGCTTGGAAACATGATTTTGTCAAAACAGGGGAGATGAAAATGTTATGTCATGGTTGCTATTTATTTTTTTCTTTCTCTTGTTTTTTCTTCTTAGTTTTGCACTTATACTATTTATTTTCACTAGCAATAGCACCAATGAATGGTGCTGTACAAGGCACTTTGCAGTACCACTCCTGGAACAGTAGTTTAGTGTGCTGATTACACATGCTCAGGGTGAATTCAAACAAGAATAATTTCAGAACAGGCTTCCAGTTTGATGCAAGGAAGAAAATCCATAACATGCAAATAAAACTCATTTATATGCTTATCATAGGAAGGAAAACCAAACAAACAAACAAACAAAGATAATTCTTTGTAAATCCATTAAATAGTAGAGAGAGACACAAAACATGTCTATTTTCTATTACAAGAACTTGATTCTGATATAACCTTCCAAGATGAGAGGTTTTAAAATGGTCTTTAAGATAATATTTGTGAGATGATTGCCTTCAACTACAAATTTTAAAACCCACTTAGTCCAATCCCTAATCCTACACCATTTTAGAAGTGAGTTAAGAACTGAGAATATCCTGAACATATATACTGAAATTCTGGTCCTCTAAAATAGACTTGGTTGTACATTTAATTTTAGCTGGAAAATCCAAGAGTCATAGGTTTTGCAATAGTATGGAAAACCTACAGGGTAACCTTACTTTTAATTCCTAAAATTAGAATGCTTTTGTGCACTAAATTTAAGATCAAACTTTGGAACTATTACCCATTTGGAACTGGAAGAGAACTGATTTTTGCAGGTTTTATTAGTGTTTTAGCATTTCAATATTTTAGCACTGGGAACCAGATTGCTTATGATGGCATACTTACTGCTGTGATAGACACTGTGATTGTCATAACAAATTTGATGATAAGGATTAAAATGGAATTGATCCTCTAGTCAGTTATACCACTTTTATGATGCTTCCACTATTTCCCATGAAGCCAAGGAGTCTGATCCAACCACAATATTTTTATTTTCAATTCATCAGTGTGCCAACATACTGTACTCTCTTCAATACCTGGGAGTATATAAATTTGAGTCAGAGTATAAAGCTAAAAATGAGAGTAAATTATTGCTGCTTTTTATTTTATGTTTGTATTCAATATAACTTGATTACTTGAAAGGGCTTGTAGCCAGCATATTGCAGTGTGAAACAATATCATGAAAAATACATACTGTTTAATGCAAGAGTTGCGTGGACAGTTTGTTATAGGCAAAATTTGCAGAATCAACAAACAGACTAAATAAACAAGTCAAAATATGAGTTATATAACATAGTATTATATATTTTTAACAATCTTTATTCTAATTTCATGCCCATAAACCAGCACTGTAAATTTCTTTGTCCTGACTTCGTAACAGTTTGTTTCTAAGGCTAGCTATAACATTTTGTGTTCCATCCTTTCTAACGTCCGTGACAAAACACACTATTATGTTATTGCAGCTTTTCCTAAGCTATTAGAGACTACATCACTTAAAAATAAATAAATAAGGCTGACAAGAATATAATAGGATTTTTTTTTTCCTTTTAACATTACTTATACACTTTTTCTGTTTCTCAACCAGGAAAAACAAAATGACATCACATTATCATTACATATGTTGCTGTCTCCCAGGATGCCCTTCAGGTGTTATGGAACTTTACAAAGACCAAAATACTTCCTCAGAAGGGTTGAAATGCTAGAGATTTCTTTTTTAAAGCTAGTGTTCTACCCTGTAGAATATTTTTTCCTCTTTACAAGCCAGCTGGCAGTTCACTGGAAGAATATTTGAGATATATATAACTTGAGATACTAATAAAGATGGGTCATGTTCCATACCAAATCCATTGGAAAGCTGAATGCTTGATTTTTACAAAGCCTAAATTGTTTGATATTATCATTCTTTATTATATTAATATAAATACAATCACTGCTGGAAAATATTTTTTAAGGGTTAAAAAAATCATTGTTTTGTCATTTTCCAGTCAGGCATTTATATGAACATTACAGACATATTAATAATTTATCTTAAAATATAATGCTATGAATATTTCCCATTTCTGAAGGACTTTTTTTTGTATGTATTTTGTTTTTGTTGTTTGTTTTCATCTCACTGGCAAAGAGAAATTATGAAAATTAAGATCTTTGGCCACTATAAAAGTACATTGTCAGATCCTTACCTAGTATAAATTTACAGTTCATACTAGGCAAGGATTTTTTTCCCCTTCCCCTTCCCCTTCCCCTTCCCCTTCTTCCCCTTCCCCTTCCCCTTCTTCCCCTTCCCCTTCCCCTTCCCCTTCCCCTTCCCCTTCCCCTTCCCCTTCCCCTTCTTCCCTTTCCCCTTCCCCTTCTTCCCCATCCCCTTCCCCTTTCCCTTCTTCCCCATCCCCTTCCCCTTTCCCTTCTTCCCCTTCCCCTTCCCCTTCCCCTTCCCCTTCCCCTTCTTCCTGTTCCCCTTCCCCTTCTTCCCCTTCCCCTTCCCTTCCTTTCCCCTTCCCTTCCCTTCCCTTCCCTTCCCTTCCCTTCCCTTCCCTTCCCTTCCCTTCCCTTCCCTTCCCTTCCCTTCCCTTCCCTTCCCTTCCCTTCCCTTCCCTTCCCTTCCCTTCCCTTCCCTTTCTTTCCCCTCTTCTCTCATCTCGTCTTGTCTTTCCCTACCCTCTATCTCTCCCCGCTTTCTTCCTCATCCCCTCCCCCTCCCCTTCCTCCCCTCTGTCCCTCTCCCTCCTCTTCTTTTCTTTCCTTTTCCTTCCCACCCCTCCCCCCACTTTTTAAACACATGTAAAAGTAATACAGTAACTGAACCAGAGTGGTATTTTAGGAAGGTGGTTGCTTCTCTAACTCTTAATACAGTACAAAGGGTTTTCTACCTGATACATCATCACCATACATTTTTATTTACATTTTAAGTTTAGCTGCTCTTTTGTCTCAGTTTGCCCATATTACATGAATGTTGAATTCTCATTCTTAATAGCTGGACTTTGGGGTCCTATGTCAGGGAAGTGGGGTTGGGGGGGTGGGGGGGAATGGGAAGGGTGAGAGGTGGGGGAGCCTCAAAGTTTGGACCGGATGACCTTAGAAGTCTTTTCCAACCCAAATGATACTGTGATTCTATGACTTTGGACCATATGGTTAGTTTAGGATTATAAAAGTGAAACTACCACTTACTACACCAAAACATTGCCACTTACTAATACACCACTTCTGATCTAATATAGA
The DNA here is from genome assembly GCF_047663525.1 of Anas platyrhynchos. Lineage (NCBI taxonomy): Eukaryota > Metazoa > Chordata > Aves > Anseriformes > Anatidae > Anas > Anas platyrhynchos. The sequence goes on along the minus strand of NC_092587.1, from coordinate 165,860,809 downwards.
ATAATGAAGGTAAATGAGTCTATTAAATTTTTCTCATATGAAAATCAAGGCAGTCTGTCTTTATACAAAATTGTGACTATCAAGTCTTTCCTTATGAGACACGACAAAATAGTTTTCCTATATTGCCCTGTACTAGATTTGAAAGTAATTATAATTAGTTTATTGGTTGTAAAATGCTGTTTCACGTATTGCTCTCTTCACCACTTTTTTAATCCCTGGGAACAAGATCAGTCATCAATGACAATATAAAAGAAAAAGTTAATAACATAACTGAACTTCTATTATGCCTTTCATCCAAGAATCTAGAATACTTTACAAGCATTACAAAAAGTTTCACAACACCCTTGTGAGATACCAAAGCATTGGTTTCACCATCAAGAAATCAGTAGATAAAAATTGTATAAAGATCTCATTGGTTCTGGATTGAGGCATTGGTTGAAATTTCACTGAAGCATGAAAAAAATGAGCTGTTCCTCTACTATATCAGTCAACAGCAAGACATCAGACTCAAAACTTATAAGCAATACAAACGAATGATATTATTTTAATTCTGAAAATTATATTACTTAACTCTTTCTTGCTGCAAAATGTGACATAAGCAGAAAGTGACTCCTTAGCATGTACTTATCATGGCTGACACATTCTATGTTTATCCTTTCCGATTAGATTATCTTGGGCTACTTCAACTGTAGAACTAACTTATAGTATAGAAAAATAAAATAAAATCAATAAACAGAAGCTAAACCAACCAGCAACAAATAAGCTACTTTCTCACCTCTAAAAAATGAATTTTTTATTTCTGGAATTTGACTCAACTTGCTAAATTTGTTTGTGGATGTCTACAGAAGGGTACTCTACTTATGTTCCTTCCATAGACAAAAGATAAATATAAACACCTATTTTATGAAGTGATTAACTGTACAGTAGATGTTTCTCTCCATTCCCTCCATAGAGGGTGTGGGGTGACAAGCACAGATGCAGATGTCTACATTGTAGACTTCTACACTTCATCACGTTAATTCCAGCCAATGTCTTGTTTACAAGCAATGTTACATTTGAATGGAGAAACATTTACCAGTTGTCCATTACAAATTATTGATGATATCGTAATACAGTTACATTAATACGATGAAACTGTATTAGTAATACGATACCATTTTCCTATCTAGAATTTTATGAGATTGTCCACCACCTCTTTTTCTACATCTCAATTTATATCCACTTTTGCTCTTATTTCAGAGGTTTTGGAATGTTTCTTCTGAATCTTGCTTAATGCATTCACATGCCTCACATGATAGCATCCATTTGAAATAAATATTGAAAAGCTTCAGGATTAATGCAGAATTAAAGTCATCTTTTCTACATGCTTTTTTTGTCATGCTTTATACAACTTTCAGAACTGCACAGATAAGTATAGAAACATTACTACTTCAAGTAGACAAGAAATTGTTACACATTGCTACGTTTCCAGAAATGATGCACAACTGCTCACTTCCAACATCGGTAGTTACAAAAACTGACTGAAATTCAGCTGCTTATACTCTGTTTCCTGTCACAAGCAATGGTGACATTCTGAGGCAAGTAAAAATGAGAATGCACAACCAATAAGGTTCATTGCAAAAATTTCCAACATCTACAATGTAGAAAGCTGCATTTGAAATACCTTTTTTAGATACCCTTTGTAAATAAAGAGACTTGGAAGGCATGATTCATTTTCTTCAAAGACAGACAACTACTACTCTTCACTGAGTTGTAGGAGTCCAGCCAGCTAGTTCAGATGAAGACATCTACCTCACAAATGTGTGAAGCAAAACATATCACTTCTACCAATATTATTTGGGTATTTTATAGATAATCACGTTGCCTCAGCAGCTATTCCACTAATTCCACATCTTTATCATACATAGCAATATCTATACTACCATTATAGTATCTATTAGCAAAGTTCCACTATATTTTATCAGTTGAAAAAATATAAGATAATGTAGCAAATATATGACTCTGTATATAGTCTCAATAACTTAAACATCCTGTTTCTTTATTTGTTTTAAATACTTAGTGCTGTATCCTAAAAGCACTCTTAAACTGCTCCTACTTTTCTATCTCTGCATGGCTAGCTTTCCACAGTATTGCATGTCTAAAATGAATTCAAACACATTAATGTGTTTGAATCCTCTGTTCAAGGATTTAAGCATATGCTGGCGTATTGAAAATGAATACAAATCCCATTGTACTGTTTCATTGTTCAAAATCAGTTTCTTTGTATTCTAAATCCCCAAACATTTCCTTATTTCAAGTATACTTTTAATATTCCAATAATATTGTACTTATCCTTGAAAAAAAAAAAAAAAAGAAAGAAGACAAAACAAAACAAAAAAAGAAAACACTCAATTTCTCAAATCTTATTACATGCAATGTTAAAATTTGTATAGAAGCTATTTTATTTTAACCACACTGTATTCCTTCTCCACAGTCACTATTTCCAACAATATTAAGTAGCTGACACATTACCTTGGGATGCTAGGTGTTCTCCTTTTTATGTAACAGCCTTCACCTTTGTCCCTAAAACCTAATCATTGTTCTCTTAGATTTTTTCTTTTTAACAGAAATAGGTTTCTGCAATGTGCTTTATTTCTTTTCATCTCCTTACACTTCTATATTCAAATTTTGCATAAAACTTCATTTTTTTTTCCCACTTCATATTCTCTTTCTGAATGGCTAGCTATACTGTCTTAGAGTTGCTGATACTTGCAATCTGTCATTTAACTAGGTCCCCTGCAACTACTGGTTTTTTGTATCTGTTACTGTCATCAGTCTTATTCCACACTCAGTCATTAAAAGTCAGACAGTAACTCACAAACTGTTTTTCCTCAATTGTCAGTCCAGCAGAATACAAACTAACCACGTCATGTACAAACTCACACTGTCTCTTTTTTTTACCTGAAATTGGTGATATAAAAGTTATCTATCACAGGGTGACAATGATGAAAATACCAAAAAGTTTACCTTCTCATCCACAGTAGTAAAATAATAATAAACATAAAAATGAGCTAAAAATAAATAAATAAATAACAGGGAATTGGAGTCATGTAAAGCCCTTTGAAAACTTAGTGTATAGTGAACAGGATCTCTCAAATTTAAAATGTTGCTGGAGTCAAAATGACACAGAATGCACAATAATGTGTTTGCTTTTCAGATACTGTAGGTCTGAAGAGTTTTTTTTGTATACTTCAATTATAAAAACATTTAAAACATACAAACTTGTGCAATTTTTATTATAATGAAGATGAGAAGTTCATTAACGAAGATAAATATTTCATTAGATGTTAAATAAAACAAAGAGATTTTTTGGCTTCTCTCAGCACAAAATTCCTTTGAAAGATTAATTAATACATGCAAATTATGCAAATTAGACCCATGCAAATATTTTATGAAGACAATTAAGGGAACCATTAATTACTGCTTTTTTTGCTTCAGTGAGATTCATTCATTTAATTTTAATTTCACTTTAACTGTTTTGATGTATAATCTTGCAGCTAAGAACTTTATCTTTCCTAGTGGGTCACTTAAACTTATAAATTTCATCAAATGCGCAGCAACAGAAATCTGTAAAGATATTCTCTGGGCTGTGTTTAGTATCAAGAGAAATTTTTGACACAACGCACTCCTAGAAACTGCAAAACTGGAAGGGAATGTGAGCTCATTCTTGGACAAGGTTCAACTGCTGGAAAAGCAATTAATTTGCTTTGGCTGTGCTAATATAGGGGAATTAGAAAGTGTGACACAAGACAAATAGAAATAATTAGTTCTCCAAAATGATGTTCTCATTAATATGGTTTGAACTGTAGAAATAAAAAACATTATTGTGGCATGTCTGCATTCTGTCCCTAGCCACAGGAGGTAGAAAAATGCAAGATACAGCATTTTTTCACCTTTGTAATTTGTATGGTAGTGGCATTTATTTATTTGTTTATTTTATTGTAGGCTTAAAGAAGAGGAAATTGTGTACCTAATTCTGTTTTCTAAAACCTACTGAGCTTCTATAGAGCATAAGAAATCCCTAAGTTTCTTAACTCTTTTCCTCATGAAAAAATATGAAGCTATAAATATAATGGGCTAGGCTTTTGACGACAACACACTCTAGGTGTTAAATTGAAACTTTGATTTCAATATTGTTCATTTAAACTATATTTTATGATATACAATATTGAACACATAATTTGAACACATAACTACTTATACTGTAGTTAAAGCTACTACAGCAAAAGATCACTCCATCAAGAGTTTATGACATTATCTCCAAATATAGTAAAGTTTTCTTTTTCCATTAAGTGAATAAATATGCTTGCATTTAACAAAGCATATAGAAGTAAATTTTCTGTTGCTCTCATTCTTAACACCTATAGCAGTTCAAACCAAGTTTTCTACGAGCAATGAAAATCACTAGGTGGTACTCTTCACAAAAACAGACTGTTGGAAGGCTGCTAAGAACACTTACTATATTTTATAGTTTGATGCAGAAGTAAGGGTGCCACCCGCAAAATATTAAACTCCTACCCCAACCGCACCCCTCAAGTGATATGCCTCCCAGCTTTCTACCAAGTTCTAACTGAAGGCACCTCTCTGTGATAGTTTTTTCTGTGTATGTACTTTTGTCTGGAGTCAGATATTAAACTGCGGTGATTTAATTTATTTATTCTTTCAGTTATGTACCAAATCTGCAGCATCTGGCGTCTGACTGAAATTGATATTTTTTTGTTTAAATATAACAAGGGGGGGAGAAAACTTTTGTGGTCATGCCTATTTCCTCTCCCCTCTTTCTCCCCTCCCCCCCCCCCCTTTTTTTTTTTTATAGGATTACTGCCTATAATGCCATTAAGAAAATTCTAAAGCACAGTTATCATAGAGATTAAGCAAAAATGTCCAAGAAAATTTCTATAGCTCACAGTGTATAAATGCTATAAACACCATCTTAACCTCAGGGAAATGCATTGAAGGACTTTAACTTGAAATTAAAACCCTGGAAACTTTGTTATTCTTTGAATAGTTTTTTTTCTTTAACAATATGGATATAGTACTACCTTGTTGCTAATTTTGTAGGCATGTGCCAGTTTAACACAAGATTGAATGACTAGAATATTTCCAAAATACAGGGGTGTCTTCCTTCATCTTAAATTCTGTTGGCAGTGAGCTTGTTTGCAAACTTTTGATAAATGTGGCTGTCTTGAATGACTTCTTTCTATCCAAGTCTTATAGCTATCCATATCTTACAACTCCATACCCCACTTCCTAGACTTTTCTAGGCTAGACTTTAATACAAAGTTTTTGGTGTTCAGACACCATTCTCCCTTTGTTAGGATCTTATTCTCCATCCACATGACTAATCTCTTTCAGTGTGACCTTTTTGGTGTCTGCTTCAGCTTTCTATTTTAGGTTCTCTGGGCTGAGCTCTTCCTCCCAGTGTCTCCCTCTGTGTGGTTCATATCTGAGTAATCTAATTCACAAACTCAGCTATCATATCCATGTTGGAAATTAACATAGCTCTTCCTTTGTATTCCAGACCTATTCCCTTTTCTCCTAAAATCTCTGCCTGCTTTTCTGATTTTCTGTGTAAATATTTCTATGGTTGGAAAAACAGAGCTGGTAACCCTGCAATCCCTCAGAATTTTCCTTTTCTTCCTAGTATGACTCTTAGTCACCATGAACCACTCCTTTCATCCTGTCTGTCAGTTGAAGTTCAAAATCAAAGTACCTTGCCTGTTTGTCATTTTTGATTCTTAATTTCAACATAGCATTTACATTATTTTCATAAAAAGCCTCTGCCCCTCATCTCCTATCCTCACTAGCTATGAATTCACATTCTGTTTCTCCTCATATCTTGCCTTCTAAAGTTTATTTTCTGTCAGAGTGATATAAACAAAACCATATGGCAAAAATATTTTCCTAGTCCACTCTTTTGAATTGTCACTTGTTCTTAATTCCTTCACTGGCTCTTCCTTTTTAACAACTAGAAACACAGTATTTAAATGGTTTTGCCTTACCCTTCACCTTGTGCATTACTCCTTATCAAAATTCTTCAAATTTGAGTGATGCTTCCAAATAAGCATCCTTACAGGATTGTTTTGCTGTTGTTGAATACTATATAGTTGAATATGTTGTGAATACTCTTTTGTACAAATGATCCTTTGATTCTTCTTGTTGGCATAGTATACTTAAGGAGAACCTTGCATTTGATGTCTAAACTTAATTTGATGTTACATCTGTGTGTGATTTGACCACTTTGAAAGGAAAGCATGTACTGATACATGCATGCTTAGTCTTTAGCTCCTGACATACAGAAAGCTAATACTGGTTTATCTTCACTTCTGTGAGTAAAAGAGGGTAGCAGGTATTGAGCCTGTCTGTACACCAGAAAGCTGAAGAAAGAAATTCAATTGAGTTCTGGGGTTAGGAATCTGGCAGATCTTATACAAATTAAATAATTCCCCATTAATTTACTCTAGTTTCACATCTTTTAAATGACGTTAACAAAGATATTTAACTGAACTTGTTATATGTATGTACCTAGAAGTAAGAGGAACTAGAGTTTATATCAGATCTTTTTATAACAGCTGAACACATAGGTCCAACTTGACATGTAAGAGGTAATTATAACAAATGGAACAATAATCAAATAATGCTAGGCAACATATGTTGTTGGATTTCAAATCTATGTCTAACAACGACCTGAAAAGACTTATACTACATGCACTGTGTCATTACTCTGATATTCAGAGTTCAGCCATCAGTGTGAGAAAGCACAGAACAAGCACAGATGATGTGTTACATGTATTTTGCTACCATGAAGTCTTGGAACATAAATATTACCACCAATATTCAACTGGGGAAATTCCACCTACTTTTGCATATATCTATATATTGAGAGAGCATGAAGAAACAGGTAAAAGGGAAGGCTAAAATATGAAGGGCAGAATAAAAACTTAAGGTCTTGCAAGGTTAAGTTCAGTCCCCGATCTGCTACAGATTTCTGACATACCTATGATCAAGATCCTTAGCCCCTCTATAAACGTAGTTGCTTTATTCTTCATCACAGTAGTATTTTCTGATGTGAAGATTAAATCCATTAAAGACTGCAAAGTTGTTCAGACATTACAATGGTAACATTTGTGTTTTCCAAGTTACACCTGACATAGCTCAAAACAATTTATCTGAGACAGACTTTTTTTCCAATTATCATTGGAAAAAAAGGAACTATGTTCACTAAAACATGTGTTATGTATGATGAATTATCCTCTGAAAACAGAGATTCAGAGATACTGAATGCTTTCTGTGTTTCAGTCTTTGCTTCAAGGACTCCCCCCCGGGACTCCTCGACCCTGGAGGGAGGAGAAAGAGTCTCGAAAGTGAAGATCTCCCCCCTTGCTGACAAGGGAGTGGTTCAGGAGCATCTGAGGGGGCTCAATGCACGCAAATCCATGGGTCCTGATGGGATGCATCCACGTGTGCTAAGGGAGTTGGCAGAGGTTATCACCAAACTGCTATCATCTTTGAAAGGTCCAGGAGAACAGGAGAGGTGCCTGAAGACTGGAGGATAGCCAATGTCACTCTGGTCTTCAAGAAGGGTAAGAAAGAGGATCTGGGAAACTACAGGCCAGTCAGTCTCACCTCTGTCCCTGGAAAGGTGTTGGAACAGCTTGTTCTGGATGCCATCTCCAAGCAATTGGAAGAGAAGAAGGTTATGAGGAGTAGTCAGCATGGATTCACCAAGGGGAAGTAATGCTCAACCAACCTCGTTGCCTTCTGTGATGGCATCAACAGCTGGGTAGATAAGGGGAGAGCAGTGGATGTCATCTACTTTGCCATTAGCAATGCTTTCAATGGGAGACAGTCCCATGACATCTTGATAGCAAAGATGAGAAAGTGGGGGATAGGCAGGTTGACAGTAAGGTGGGTTGAGAACTGGCTGACTGGCTGAGCTCAGAGGGTGGTGATTGGCGGCACAGTCTGGCTGGAGACCTGTGACTAGCGATGTTCCCCAGGGGTCGGTGCTGGGTCTGGTCTTGCTCAACATCTTCATCAACGACCTTGATGAGGGAATAGTGTCTGCCCTCAGCAAGTATGCCGATGGCACAAAGCTGTGAGGAGTGGCTGACATGACAGAAGGCTGTGCTGCCATTCAGCGAGACCTGGACAGGCTGGAAAGATGGGTAGGAAGAAACCAAACGAGGTTTAATAAGAGCAAGTGTAGAGTCCTGCACCTGGGAAGGAAAAACCCGAAGTATCAGTACAGGCTGGGGGATGACCTGCTGGAGAGGAGCTCTGAGGAGAAGGACCTGGGGGTCCTGATGGACGACAGGTTGACCATGAGCCAGCAGCGTGCCCTTGTGGCCAAGAGGGCTAATGGGATCCTGGCATGCATTAAAAGGAGTGTGGCCAGCAGGTCAAGGGAGGTGATCCTCCCCCTCTACTCTGCCCAGGCCTCACCTGGAGTACTGTGTCCAGTTTTGGGCTCCCCAGTACAAAAAACACAGGGATCTCCTGGAAAGAGTCCAGCGGAGGGACACGAAGATGGGGCCTGGAGCATCTTCCTTATGAGGAAAGGCTGAGAGACCTGGGTCTGTTCAGCCTGGAGAAGAGAAGACTGAGAGGGGATCTCATCAATGTATATAAATATCTGAGGTGTGGGAGACAGAGGGATTTGGCCAACCTCTTTTCAGTGGCTTGTGGGGATAGGACAAGGAGTAATGGTCACAAGGCAGAACACAGGAAGTTCTGCACCAACATGTGAAAGAACTTCACAGTGAGTGTGACAGAGCACTGCAACAGGCTGCCCAGGGAGGTTGTGGAGTCTCCTTCTCTGGAGATATTTAATGCCCATCTAGACGCCTACCTGGGCAGCCTGCTCTGAGGAACCTGTTTTGGCAGGCGGGTTGGACCCGATGATCTTTTGAGGTCCCTTTCAACCCCTTCAATTCTGTGATTCTGTGATTCTGTGAATATATAATATTAAAGACTATTTTTGAACTGGTTAACTCTAGTAAATTTATGAAATTAGTGTTTTCTCATGAATATGTCCACATTCTAAGAACCTTTATTTACAAATATGTTTTCCTTCATATTTATTCACTATTTTATTTTGTTTCAATACTTATATTTATTCTACAAATTGAAAAGAATCATACACTCTTAATAAATGAATTCTCTTGAATCTCTGCAAAAGTTCACCTTTACTTTTTTAGTTAATTCTTCATATTACTCATGAAATCTTCACAGTGAAATTACGTTTATTTTTTATTTTTTGCAAATGGAAAAAAGAAAACAGCTGTGAAAATATTTCAGTTTTGAAGGTTATTCAGATATATAAAGATGTTTTCAAAGAACTGAGAAAATATAAAAAATATTCTATGTCGTATTAACAAAGTTCTGTGCTGACTTATTCAGACCCAATTCTCCTCTTGGCTAAAGCCTATCTGAGCTTAAATTAGTCATATATGTTAAAAACTATAAGAAAAAGTATTAGAAGAGCTTTTTAATAGTCAGTGTGTTTGAGCTTCTTTTATTAAAAAACAAACAAAAATATTTTTTTCCACATCTCACGTTTTCATAACTCAGCGAAACACTATTTAAAACACAAAATTAAAAAATTTAAAGTCCATAGATAGGAAAGCAAGATATACAGAAATTATTCCATTAATATTTGTATGTTTCCAATGAAAATGTTTGAGGAAGAGTAGTGTAACCCTTCCATTTGGAAAAAAAATATATATATATATAATAATAAATAACTTTTTATTCATAATATGTAATAAGTCAGAAACTTGCATTAATTGTTATCCTGAATGTAATATGTTTTTAGTTGTTCTAAATGAGACAAAAGGACTTGATTCAACAACTTCAGTCAACTTTCTATATTTTGTGTGTCTTCCAGTTGCTGCTCCAGAAAGTCCTGGATTTTTCATACACCTGATTAACCACAAGTGGATGTCTCACATACCCTGGAGAATCTCAAATCTGCCTGAATAATATTTTTTTTTAATATTTCTAAGATTAAATGTTAAGATAACTGTATCTTATCTTCTCTCTGAAACCTCTTTTCAGAGTTTCAGACAAGAAGAAATGAGGTGGAAAACTGATGATGGATGCATCCAAAGAAGCATGACTAGCAGGTCAAGGGAGCTGATTCTCCCTCTCTCTCTCTCTTGTGAGACCCCACCTGGAGTACTGTTCTCAGCTCTGGGGTCCACAGCACAAGAATAACATAGAAGTATTAAAGGGAGGGCCACAAAGATGATCAAGGGGCTAGAGCACCTCTCCCACGAAGACAGGTTGAGGGAGTTTGGAGTTGTTCAGCCTGGAGAAGAGAAGGCTATGGGGAGACCTAACTGGAGAGTTAAGTCGTTAGGAGTTAGGGAGACCTAGTGGCCTTCCAGTACCTAAAGGGAGCCTAAAAGAAAGCTGGAGAAGGACTCTTTATCAGGGATTGTAGTGAGAGGACAAGGAATAATGTTTTTAAACTAAATGAGGGTAGGTTTAGATTAGATATAAGGAAGAACTTCTTTCCTCTGTGGGTGGTGAGGCACTGGAACAGGTTGCCCAGCAAAGCTGTGGATTCCCCATCCCTGCAAGTGTCAAAGGCCAGGGTGGATGGGGCTTTGAGCAACCTGGTATAGTGGAAGGTGTCCCTGCCCATTCAGGGGAGTTGGAAGTTGAAATCTTCCAACCCAAATCATTCTATGATTCTATGACTAGATGCCTTCCATTACATGGCTTGCTAAGAAATTATCTGTTTTTCTTGCTTCAATGCAGGTGGTGGCTAACAGTCAGAAAGGCCACTGACCAGGCTAGATGTTTTAAATCTGATTGAATTTAAAAATTGATTTGAATTTGAAATCTTGAATTTTGACATTTATTTTGACCAAAGCTTCAAACACTTTCGGGAAGAAGACTTGGATCTCCTTGTGAAACAGATTTCCTCTTATGTGCGTGAAAGAGATAAAGTAACTTACTGACTACTAACTTGTACTAGAAGTTCTCTAAAGTATGATACTTTTCATAGAACTGAAAATTATTGCTATTATTTTGACATAGGAGTGTCAAACTGGCATACGAGTGACTACTAGCAGGAGAAGATCCTTTATAAGAGGGTGATACACAAGCAAGAGGTGGGTTTTGTTGTTTTTTTAATCTGTATGGTAATTAAAAAAAAAATAAAAAATCCAAGAAACAATCTTTATGACGTATATTACAGCTGTACTGCCACTTCCCAGTACTGGTCTAAAAAGTAGTAAACACATTGTGGGGGTGGGGTGGGGAGGAAAAGGGTCAGCCCTCTACACAGTGTAGAGGCAAACACTGATAAACAGAGATTACAGTCATCAGATTTAGCTCTCTCAACCTAAAAGGCACAGGATTATAGTTTCATTGTGAGTGAACTAGAAATCCACTTTGTTTTTATCTGTTTCATGATAGGTTACAGAATTCACTGAAATGATGTTGGATTTTTTTTAATCAAATTTTCATTCTGTATTTTAAAAATGTCTTTCAATTCTTTCTTTAGAAGTGAAAAAAAGTGATTCCAGATGAAGAGACTGTGTTAGAAATGTTTATTTTTACCAGCCTGTTCAGATGTATGCTGCATTCTGAGGGTGAAGATGAAGAGAACTGTGTAGTTATGGCAAACATAAATACATAGGAAGGTAGCTTGCAATGCCCATCTTTCGCACATAGCAAGATAACGTCAGAAGTCTGTTAGGTAAGAACTCATCCATCTGTCCTTTGAATAATATGAACTTGGAGTAGGGAGGAAGTAAGAAATGAATGAAAACAAAAGTAGGCAATTCTGTATGCAGTCTTAATCTCTTTGGTCACAGTGTGTTTTATTTAATATTCTCATTGTGCTGAATTTTCCCACTTCACTCTGTTTGTGCTTAGTCATTAATTTTACACAGTTGTTTTAAAATTGCACTAAAGTACCATGTTGGAAGAAAGCCCTTGATTGATTAATCATTTATCTCAGTAGAAAAGCCATGAACAGATTTGATTTCCAGGAGCTTCATACATACACAGATAGAAAATGGCATATACATTGAAATAGACAGCAATACTAAAGAAAATATGAAAAAGTTTAAGTGTATAAGCGCTAAATGAGGGAGCTCTAAAAGGATGCTTTGCAACATATATATATAATTTTTTTTGTTAACTCTGTGCCCTCCCTTTGCCTTTTTGGTGATAAATAACAGCATTAGGTAGCTTAAAGTTTAAAGGTGTAGCTAACAATGACCTATGAACACTATGAAACAGTTGTCTATTTATAGGTTACTGCCTGCAATCAATACCACCTTCTGTTTAAGTTAATCAATGTTGTCTTTAATTGATTAGCTTGGGTTGAAAACCTGACAAAGTGCTGGACTCCAAAACAAGTGGATAGAGAATGTACTTATTACAGTTTGGTTTCCATGCACTGTAAGATAATTCTTCTCAGTATTTCTTCATGGTCAAGGAAATACGAAGCAAAATAAATCTTTATTGTATGTTTCCTTGAGTATTCAGATATTCAGATATCAAGTATATTCATTGAGTATTCAGATATCAAGTATAAAAGACAAACTGCCAAGAAGTGTTGTAAATGTACAATCTAGATTTAAAATCTGAACTATACTGGACTGTTTGCCAGAACAGATAAATAATAATAATAATAATTATTATTATAAAAACAGGAAAACAAATGCCTTTATAACTTGTAAGCTTGTAAAGCTAGCAAGCTAGCAAGACTCATTCTTCTCAAGGAAAATAAAATAAAATATTTACATTTGGGAACAGAAAGAGAGCCCCACTCTTTCTGAAATGCATGAAAATTAGAGCAACTATTTGCAAAGATGTTCCTTCTGCAACAGTAATGAAATTCAAGGTGGTGTACACAGATTACTGTTGTTATTTATTATTATGTATCTAATTTCACTGAAGTGAATAGCATTGTACAGGTGAATAATAAGTGCATGACCCTGACAGGTGCTACACTCTGCAGTCAAAAAGCAGCTGAAGTTTAAGGCACTAATAAGAAGGAAAATGAAGCATTATAAGTATACATGACTGCATATAGGAACAATCTTTAACGAACAAGTATTTTAAAGACTGAGCGAAAAATTAAAATAGAATAGGGTGGACCAGCAAAAAGATTTTAGCAAAGCAGCTCCTCTATATGTCCCTGAGGGTTAGATGCTGAACTTCTAACAGCTTCCCTCCTCTAACACCACTAGATCTGAAAATATCTTTTTTAAGTATAAGAAAAACAAAAGAGAAGAGCTATCCTTCAGTTTTTAAAATTGAACAGTGCACATGCATACATTTTAACTGATGAATCAATTTGTTTGACAAACTGGCATGCACAGAAAGATCAATAACAAGACAGCAGACATCACTTCCTAGTGGGTCACTGTGACAGCTTTTCTCCATTCTGTTGTCTTTTTCGCAGTTTCCTGGTAGTTCAGCTCACTACTCATACCTAGAATAACACTAAGGAAGACAATCACATTACAGACATAGTCATATCTTGTGACTGCAGTCAACTGAAGCTGTACACAATGAAACTGGTTGTCTTACTGAACTTCAGAAATCTTAATAATGGAAAATGTAAGGAAGAAACCTAATAAACAGACAGGAAAAAAAAAATAAGAAGAAAAATGCATAATCTCTCTCCGACAGATTGCTGTGTTGCTGAAAGCCACACACGGTGTGACAAGACATGGTATTTCATAAATGTAGTCAGACCTTCTTAATGTTTGATTAATCCTAGGCAGAAAAAAAAAATAATTTTTGTGGGTTTTCCTTGACAAATTAAATAGAAATCATTTATGTACTTTTTTTTTTTTTTTTTTTTTTTGGTGGCCTAGTGGAATAATAGGCTCAGGAGCCTGAAAATCAAGGATGAACTTTACTGTAAAGTTCATTGCCAGAAAAGAAATCCACTGTTTTGTCATTGCTGCATTGCAGAACCTTTTTACATTTTTGTGGGTGTAGAATAGTCAGCTGTTTGTTTCCATAAACAGCCTAGCTAAGTAGCAGATGTTTCCTTGGGCAGTTGTTCAATCTATCTAGAGAAAAAAAAAATAAAAAAAAAAAAAAATTCTTTGCCTTCCAGGCTTCTGACAGGTTTGTTTCCAGCTCCTGATTTCCTTTCCCTGCTGAAATGTTCAACCTTTATAGCAAGCTTGCACAACAGGTGGGCTGTGGGTCTCTTGCAGCTTGAAAAACCATTTGTTTGGCCCATCAGCTGCTGAGAAACGTCATGTACTCTTTGATTTGCCCAGCTGCCAAGAGGCAGCAACAAGATGTCCAGCAGAAAATGCACATCTCCTAACTTGTCACTGATCCTTCAGAATGCATGTATCTCCTAGTCAGCCACCTGGTCAACCAGCAGACACATACCTCCACATACACACTTTGCCTCACAGGTCAGGGGAGGGATGGTACTTAGTCCAAAGGGAAAAGGAAAATGGGAAAATAACAATAGGAAGGAAGCTAAAATAATGTTCTTATGGGTTAGCAGAGAAGCAGCGATGTCACAAGGGAAAGTGAAAATGTATTTTCACTCTGAAAATGACATGATAAATCTGTTTGACAACACTGGCTCTTCAATAAACTGAAGCACCTTTCTGCTAGAAGTCCCATGCAATAATAAATGAATAAGAAGCCATAGCATTTACTAAGCAGCAAGAAAAACTGAATAACTGTTGAGAAAGTGCCAATTCAATTAAAATTCAAAATTTACAAGTTTATGTGTGTATATATATTTAAAATTTCCGAGATGTTTTATTGAGAGAAAATGCAATAAAAATGTATAAAGAATCAAGTACTTTTATTTTCTTGGGATTAATTAATTAATACCATAGATAATATATGACCATTAGTTTACATGACATTATATAGTTGGATGACCTCATCTTTGAGGAACTATGGGACAAAATGGCATTGTTTCTGGTTAAGAGGAAGCAGGACAGAGACATAAATGAAAAGACAGGAAGAAGATGCCCTGAGAGAAAGATGGAAAATGACTAAACAGAAGTGACCTTATACTGGCCATCATAGCCAATATCATGGGAAGAATAAATGAAGAAATGTCTAAAGAAAAGACATTTTAGTTAAATTGACTGCAGAGAGAATTGATCTCTCACTTATCTGAAAAGAAATAGATGTCCTGTCATTTGAGGATATTAAAAACTGTTTTCAAAAAATAATTAGATAATTTGAGAGTAGTCTTGCACCAGAATATGTGTCTAATCTATGATTAGTAAAGAACAGTAATCTACAAACATAAACTCAAATGAAACTTGATATTTAGAGTATTTAGGGCAATAATTCTGATGCAGTTGGACTTAGAAATAAAGAGAGAAAATAAAATAGGACTAGAATAAGTGACTGAAACGGGCTGGACAAACAGACTGGAATCAGGCACTGGAAGACACTGAGAGGGAGCTAGTAATAAGAAATGTCTGGCTGACAGTAACTGAGACTGAAGCTGGGGGACCACATGATTTGGACTCACTAGACAAGAAACAGGATCTAGTGGCTGAAAAGAGACGGAAAGACATGGGACAGGAAACAGTGCAAGAAAGTACTGTGAATTTATCTGAAGAGAAGTCTCTTAAAGGGAGAAATCTTGACTAGTACCCGGATAGGTGGCATACTGATAGATATTTGGAAATGTCTGAATCTTGAATCTTGCTTAACAATAGGAGGTGCAAGAAATAAAGATGTTGGAGTTACGACTGGATATAAATATAAATCTTCATTTAAAAGCCTGATTTGTATGAGATTCCCCCCCCCCAAAAAAATAATATATATATATATATATATATATATATATATATATTATATATATAATATAATTTTTGTATATATACATATTATATATATATATACCAAAAAAAAAAAAAAAAAGAGAGAGAGAAAAAGAGAAGAAAAAGGATTATAAGGCTTGGATATGGATATTAGGACTGAAACAAATGGCAGAGACTGAGGAAAAAAAAAAAGAAAAGAAAAATAAATCTTGATGGAGACACATTTAAAAGAGCTATGGGTTGCAAGAAAAAGGAAAGGAAGCATGAAATGTAACCCAAGATTATACTCATTTATCTCAACAAATATCTGTAAAACCCTCATGTCAAAATGGTCGTTCCTTAGACCACACTACTCATGATAATTAATTACAATTCATCAGTTACTTTGTTAGTTTTATCAATGTGAATCTAAAGATTCAAGTCCAACTTCATCCATAAGGTTGTCAGATATCATCTCACTGTGAAACTTCTGACTTTTTAGATTATTTGTCAAAAAAAAAGTAAGGCAAGACACTCAACTTCTAGGAAAAGCCAAAATTAAGATTTAATATATGAAAGAAATTGAGAAAGTTTTTCACACCTCTCCTGTAAAATATGATGCCTAATGATGAAAATGTTGTATAAAAAACAGATGTTATATATAGCATAAGAACACACACTGAGCCCTGGAGATAAAGAAAATATTGGATAGATATCCATTTATTCAACTCCATCCTTGTCCCCTGCACTGAATGAGGTACTGTGCAAAATACAGTATCTAATCACATAATTAAAGATTATATCATGATGCATACACAAAGACAGCTGAACAAAGGTGCGGAAGACAGCCTTAATTCTGCCATTTCCTAATTTTGGAATGCTTGACTTTACAGCCTTGATAGTAGCCTTTTCCAATAAAGTTTTTGATCTCATAAGAAATATCACATATTTAGGCATGCTTTTGTCCAAGATTTTTACATCAGAAATAGAACTGTATGCACAAGCCTCACAGAACCACCAAAAGTTCTTTTTCAATGTGGAAGTCCTTTAGATATCTATCTTTCAAACACATACATAGCAAGAAAGGATCAAAGAGTATCATTTGCTGAGATTATTACACTGATTTTGCTTGTTGAAAAATAGATTAAACAAGTTTCAAACCAATGTAGAAAATGGGTTAGGTTTTCATACAAATGACTGAAGCTGTATCTAAGCAATTTTTATTAACTTTGAGGGCAGCTGCAGGACAGCAGGACAGCTTTTTTCCTAGTACTTAGGTGGTAAAATGTACACATTAGGTTCCTGGTATATGCAAAGTTAAATCATAATTTCTTTCTCACTCTTCCTCTGTAGCCTTCAAAGACCTTAAAAGTAACTTCATATAGGACTATGCAGTCAGTATGCTGAGTTGCAGTTGCTCTCTTTCTCTATTCCTGGATCTGTTCAATATTTCCATTTCCTGTCTTGTCCTTTCTGGGAGGGAAAAAGTCCCTCTGCTTGCTTGCTGATGAGATAAAGAGTGTGAGAGAGACTGTGAATGGAGTAGAACAGATGGTCCAGGAAGCTTTTATACGCATGGTAGCTGAATGGCTTTTTTTACAACAGGAAGAGGTAGTGTGAAACCATTTAACATTATACCTTACTGTGCTGTTAATATAGAACTGTTAATACAGGGCCTACAGAAGAGGTGAAGAGCTAGGATAAAGCCAAGAAGAAACAGTTTGTGGGAAAGGACTTAAAAAGCTTAAGTTCATTTTGCTAAGGGACAGAAGAATAGTTAACAGACTCATTTGGAGAAAGGCTGATAACTGCTACAAGACAAAAATAAAATAAAATTGCAGCAGAATAAGAACTTAGTGTATGAAAATCCATTTGTCAGAGAAAAAAAAAAAAAGAAAAAGAAAAAAAATAAAAACAGGAACAAATTTTGGGCTAGAGGAGAGTGTGTAGTAGGAAAAAACTGACAGAAATAGTGGAATAGGACAGGAAAACTTGGAGGACAGGCAAAGCGCAAAGGGTCTCTTGGAAAACAAAGAGACGTTTTGGGAAAGAAAGAGCAATAATAGGTCTGAGAATTCATGGAAACTGAACAGGCTGAGGAGGAAAGTCTGTTAGTAGCAAATGATGAATCTGGCTTCAGAAGAAGGCAGCATAAGACTATGCAGAATTTTGAAAAGGAAGCAGAAAAGTTACAGGATGAAGCAATCACTAGAAATTAGGAAAGAAGTGAAGAAAGTAAGCAAAACAGCAGCCTGAGATAGAGAATGTGGTTAAGCTTCCTGTTCTTATCAGCACATTTTGGGAAGAAAGCACTGAACCAAGAACAATTTGGGAAATGGAAAACATGAGAGCCCATATGAAAGGAATGGTCAATGGGGAAGACTGCAGAATCAGATTTTTTTTTTAGATGAATTTAGATAATGTGTAAAGGGAGCTGTGATTAAATACAGGGAGGATTATGAATGTATAGGATTTGGGAGGGAAATTACTGGGACACGGAAAATTAGGAATGCTAGACTTACGGAGGAAAAGAAAAAATAATAATGTAGGCAGACAAATACATGATAGGTAAGCGGATGAGGAAGAATAAAATCAGTGTGGGGGAAAAAAAAAAAAAAAGTAAGAGTAGCAGTAAATGTCATTGTTCTTGTGCTTAGTAAGAGGTCCGGTAACAAAACAGTATAGAAAAGTCAAACATTATCTTTGTATGGTACCTTTTTGTGTGGGATGAGGGGGTCTTGGGAAACCGGATTGGGAGCTAGGCATAGGCATCTAGTGAACCTACAATATGTATGGAGAAGAGGATAATCTGCTTTATTATTATTTTAAACAGAAGCAAAAAAGAAAACATTTAAAACTAGTGTCTACACTAGTTCCTTGTAACTTAGTATCTGTTTGTATCTGTTAAAAAATATCTAAGTATATCCAAGACTCACATTTGGATTATCTATTATCTTCTTAGTATTTTACAGATATTCCAGGAAGCTGTTTTTTACCCAGTATTTCAAAGTACTAATAGTTATATTACTTTTTACAGTCTCATATACAAATTCCCACTTCTTAAAATCTGTTTAGACTTTATTAGACTTTATTCACTAAAAGTGAATTTGAATGAGTTGAGTGCTACATGATGAAAAAAAAAAAAAAAGGACATAACCCATTTATTGACAAATGCAGTTAACTTTTACACTTAAATTACTCCTATTCCTTGCACACAAAAGTGATAGCTAAAATATTAACATTAAATACAAATTCTAGTTGACAAGAATCCTTTTATTTATAATATATAGAATCTTTATTCTAAAACATTCCATTGTCTAATATTTTCCTTAATGCTGAAATTATCCTTGGAATTTCAAATACTTTGCTTCACCACAGAATGCTGTAGCTCTCCCTTCTACATTTCCTTGCTTACTTAAAGAATTGCACAGCATGCTCAATATAGTAAATAAATAAATGAATAAAAACTAATGATTGCAGATAAAGACACTCACCCCAGACTTGCTTTGATACAAATAAATACAGGTATATATTTGAGAAGAATAAGAAAGGCATAAGTAATTCCCTACTAAGTACTTTTTCCTAGAACCTGAAAGCATGAATAAGCTACTATTATGTTTTTTTATTAGAGAATATAATGTATATTCTATAGAATAATTCTTCTATTGTATGTACAAGAGTATATAAAATATATTTTACAGATAAAATGGAATGATATCACTGAAATTTTGCAAAATTGGAAGGACAATTTTTGTTGTCTCTGTGAAAGCTCAAAAAAGTGTTGGAAAATTCCCAGTTTCACCCACTGGAAAGGTTTTGTAGAGTTTTGCAACTAAATTTTCCAAAGAGAACATCCATACTAAGCATTTTGGTGCTGAATGAAGCAGCTCTTTCCCTGCAACTCTCTATCCTCATTTCTGCAAGCCATTGTCATGCTATATATTGAAATGGGAACAGAGATCTTTGTTTATCTCTCAGTTCTTCTCTTTCCCAGGCAGATACAGAAGAAGAAACAGAATGTGTATAGACTAGTAGGAAATGTGAACTTGACAGTGAGGCAGGATAAATGGAGAATACAGATTGAGATATGTTACGAAACAGGAAAGTCTGGTAACAGGGAATGTTAATGGAGTGTAGAGTCTAGAAATGTCAGGACAAGAGAAGGAAGCAACAGAAATAGTCAGATAGATGGGAAAAATCTTGTAATGAAAGAAATAATCAGGGTGGCATGAAACTGAGTTCAGGAAAGAACACTGTAAGAATGGTACCTAAGGACTGGGAGGTTGGAGTGGGGAAAAGAACAAGATGAGAAAAGAACAAAGCATTTTTGACACAGGAACAAATGAGATTAGTCGTTGACAAAAGGTGGAATTTGCATAGGAAGAGAGAAACTAGGAGGAACTGGGACACAGAGGTATAGGTGTAACATGCTAAATGGGACACAGAAAAAGGAAAGGAAATCCTCCTTGTGGAGGATTGGAGCTAAACACAAAGAGTCCTGACATAGCATTACCCATCTGTTATCGACTGTTTATGAAACCTGTCACCCTGTAAGAGCTGATCCACAAAGACAATAAGCTCCTGCAATTATATTTTTTGTTATTATGTTGTAAGGCTACATACACATGGTAGATCTAAAAGTTCCAAACTCTTATATGATGATTAAAGTTAATATATTAAACTTCAAAAAATTGCAGTCGATTAAATTAATTTCTTGTGTTGTTTTGTTGTTGTTGTTGTTGTTGTTTGTTTGTTTGTTTGTTTGTTTTCTTTTCCTTAAATATATATGTGTGTGTGTGTTAATACTGTAAAGCAGAGACAGGAAATGTCAGAATAAGGTTGCCTTTGCAATATAATCCAAAATCAGGATCGTTATGTGGTAGTCTTTAACTAAATAATCATGTTATTGATATAATCAATATTGATATTGATAATAATGTTATTTTGTGGGGTTTTGTTTGTTTGTTTTGTTATATCCTCTTGAACTACCTTGGACAGATAAATCGAGGAAAGGTCAACATTACTGAGCACATTGCTTATAAGACCTTGATTTCATTTGTTACACAATTGGAAACATGAAATGAGCACAAGAAGGCAAAGAATAGCTGGAAAAGAAAGGATGATCATGATTAAAAAGCTGAAGTGCTATTTCTACGTAGCGTGGGATAAGTCTTTTAGAATACATACTTCCAAAATACTTAGTTTGTTTCTGTGTTGCTTGTCTTATGAATATCTCAGTCCATAAGGGAACTGGATTCAAGGGGAACAGTAATTTGAATACAATGAACACGTTTGCCAAAAATGCAAAATAGTCTCAAAAATCAGGTCCTAGTTACTTGATAGTAAAGCAATTTATCATCTCTGGTTTTTGTGACTTTCACAGATTTAAAATGGGAATACTCCAAACCATGCTTCCTTGCAGGTATGGTCTGAAGATAAAGTAATTAATGTTTGCAAGGAACTCGGACACTGCAGTGACTCCTGTAACAGAATGGCCTCTGAAGAAATTAGAAGTTTGTCTTTGTACCAAAAAATAAATAAATAATAAAATGTCTGCATGTAGTAATGTAGTCTGGATGTACGAAGTAGCATGATGTCTGGATTCTTTCTAAGCCAATAGATTGGCCAATTGGTGCTTTGAAGCAGGCATACATTTTATGGGAAGAAAAACAGGATTCTAGAACAACATATGTGTCATAATATGTACCCACTTCCCAGGCAACATTCAATCTAGCATATTCTGACCTTTGCAATATGGACTTGGCAGACATAACATGCAATATAAATCTTCTATATTTATGTATATATATACACTTGTGTGTTATGTATGTATATACACTTGTGTGTTTGTCCCATGTAAGGACTTGTTGCCTGTTTTGTATTTGTGTATATGGCCAAACATTAAAAGATTATTGACTTTTTTTCTGTTATTACAGCCTCCTTGTGGCACACTAGTAACAACGCTTTACGAATTAGAAAAAAGTGATTAAATAAGACACAGATGATGTCAAATGATACTGTTAAGATGTTTGACATCAAAATGAAAATAAAGGCAATTGAGAGTGATTACTGGTGCTAATCATTTTAGACTTGCCTTTGAAAAATGCACCTTCATTTACAATTGAAACCAAATGTTAATTTTGTTTTTTAGTATTCACATAGGTAGCTTTAGCTTGTTAACTAGAGAGGACATGACATGTATAACACAAATGCTATCTTATAAATTTGTTCTTTACTAACATTTTGATGTTTGCAATATATATAAATTTAGATTCACAGGGGAAGTAATAAAGCTCTCTTTTGTATTTCATGTATAACTTTACTAAGCAGATTTGTTTTATTAAAATGTAAATAATGGGATGTGGTAAATGAAAGAAAAAAGAAAAAAAAAAACATGAAGAGAATAAACAATGTATTTATTCTTAATGTTCAGAGTAGTGTATTGAAACACACCTTTCAGTAGCTGCCACTGAATATTGGCTTGAAATTCTCATCATGCCTTGAATGTTACCCATTATACCATGATATAAATGGTTTAGCCATTTATATCATTAAAAGGCTCAAAATATTTCTAATAGGCCTTTGAAAACATTGTTATCCTAAATCTAACTACACATATGCACAAAAAATGCATTCAGCAAGTCTAAGATTCAGCAAGTCTAAGATTCAGCCCAATATTACTTCAAATTAATTATTCTTCTTTAATTCCACTGTATAAACAGAAATGACCTATTAATTTAAAGAAAATCTATCAACACAAAATGTATTCTCTCTTATAAACAAGCAAGATGAACTTGACCTTGTTTGAACTTGTTTTGATGTGGCCCAGATGGTAGGCTACATGCTTGAATAGCAGTCTAAAGCTGAGGAAAAACTCATATAGCAAGATCTAGATTTATAGCCTTTTGCAAATTCCTACCTTGTATTGTCCTTTCAGCATCTGTTCTGCCCCCGCTGCGGTCAGCTTCTATCTCTGGGGTCAGAGAGTCTAGAAGCATAGAAAGGTAAGACTGACACATATTTCATTCGATTCTTATAGCCCTTTTTACAACCTGTTACTCTAAATCTGAATTACAATAAAATCAACCTTTGTCAGTTTTTTTAATGTTGAACAATGACTGGAGGCCAGGACAATTTTTTGTTAGGCTAGAAAGATTAATGAGCAATAGATATTTCAAGCATAAAGGTGAGAAGAAAAAGAATAATATTAAAAAAAAAAAAAACACTAATAATATAAAATTGTCCTAGTTGGGACATTCCCTGTAGTGAATTTATTTGCACATACTATATAAACTAACAAAGCAGAAAAGAGAGAAGCATCACTTGAAAGAAGAAAGAATTTCTTTTTTATTTTTTATTTTTTTACCCTCCCACCATGCTTTAAATTTTCAATAAAACCACCTTCTTTGGGCACTTAAATTGAACGTTAATGACACAGAAGCAAAAACTAGCTTCTTACCATTTAGGACCCTGAGACTATCTGTTGAAGCTGCCTGTTTCAGTGTCTGTTCTGCTTGCTCCCGTCGTTTAGTCTCAAATTCAAGTGCTTCCTGCAATTTCCTCTTTGCCTTCTTTTCCTTCTTTAACCTTTTCTGAATTATTGCTAGGAAGAAGAAAATCAGTATACTCAAATTCAGATCTGAAACTTGGCTTCATGATTATATATTAAGAGTTCTAAGAAACAATACAACTGCAACAGTTTATATAAATTGAGTAATTATACAATATCAACTTAAACTATTTGAAAGTTTTGAGAATCACACTGGGATATTTAAAGAATTACTGTTCTGTACCATGCTATTGAAAACTGTAGGTGATATTCAGCTACTGCATAACGTGTTTGTATTTTTTTTTCTTTTTTTTTGAAAAAAAAGTCATTCTTTTTTTTTTTTTTTTAATAAACATATGAGGATCTGTGAATGTCCAAATTAGAAAACCTTGGGACTAACAATAAAATTTACATCTTTCATCATCTGATGTAGATATGCCTCTGTCTCTGGAGCTGAAGTTTTTGAGGGATTAAGTACACAATTTTATCTCTTGTAGCACATAGTATATGCACAGTAATCAAGTTCTCATCCATGGCTTCTCTCCTCCAACAGCCAGTGCCCCAAATGCAACAGGACCTCAGCCCCTGCTCTGCTTCACTCCATAGAGAAAAGCCCTCATCTTTCAAATTGTCCTCCAAGCTGCTGCTTGCTTCAAGCCATCCAACCTCTTGGTGCCTGGTCTCTTCCTCGTATTTATCTCTTATCCATATTTGTCTTTTCTTTTATTCTTTAAAAACAAACAACAAAAAAAAAAACTTCACTTTTTTTTTCTTCTCTGACAGTTCTGGTCTCATCGATCTTGAAGAACTCATAACAAACTCTACAGTTGGAATACCTGGACAGATCCCCCAGCCATGTAAATATTAGTTTGTATGTCAATTGTAAGGGAAAATACTCAGAAAGTAAGGAGTCTTCTAAAATTCAGTCTAGAAGGCACTAATTTAGAAAATGTTTTCCCTCTATCTTTTGTTCATATTCTAAAAGAAAAAGGGTTACAAGATCAGTATATAAATGAATCATACAGGGGTTGTTTAAAAGAAGCTCCATTACGATTTTTTTCTATGTTAACAACGAGTTCCTTCCAAACTGCACAAACTGCAACCTTACAACCACAAAAATACAACTTGTATTGAAGTAACTAACTCCTCCCTAATTAAAGGAATATATCACAGGTTACTTCCCCAATGGAAAGGGTAATATGAACTTTTTTTCCTTTTTTCTTTTTTTCTTTTTTTTTTTTCCTACTCAGTAAAAGCCAAACTGAATCTCTAAAGAAATCACAAAAAGCCGTAGAGCACATCCACGAAACCTAAACCTTTCTTACATAGCATGTTTAGGGTTTTCAGAGACGTGCATATAAGAAGCTTAATTTCCATAACAACTTCCTGGGCAACCTTTGCTAGAGAACCAGTTATTTATACATTAACTACAGAAAAATTATCATCACCAAAACCAGATATTAGGTGATACTAGATTTGACTAAAATAAATAAATAAATAAATAAATAAATAAATAAATAAATAAATAAATAATCTAGCACTGTATCCTGCTCCAAAGTAATCTCTTGAACATGCTTAGGGAAGAATGCTGGAAAGGATAAAAATCTGCTTCCACAAGCTTATGCACCCCATTTCCAGTAGTCTGTGCTGGTGATAATAATGATTTATTTAAAGGGAATTATTGCTATGTAATTTATATGCTAAGAATAACTGCTTCTTGGGTACTCTTCGATATTTTTTGTTGCTATACAGAACTGTTCAGACACAAAATATATATAAATACATATCCTGTAGTGAAAATAGTTACATCCAAGACTTTGGAATTTTGGCTTTTTGTATATTTTGTATATTATTGTATACTTATATATATTTTATATAGTACCAACTATTTTACAGGCATATTGTCTTACACTGTCAAAAAACATCTAGTATATAAAGGCTACGCTAAATACATTTTGAAACATTGCAGTTTTAATGTTTTCACTATAAGTACTTTGAAAGTGATTGCAATAAATGAGAAGGAGACATATGTTGCTTTCTGAATTAAAATGTCATCATGGCTGACACATTGTAGATGTGAGTACAGCAGTCAGAGCCAGAATTAGCAAGCCCTTACTGTGTAGCTGCTCACAGAAGAGATATTATCCTACTTTCACTGGTTGATGAGACATCCTACAGCCTCACTAATTGGAATATTTACAAAGGAAGGAAACAGTACAGTAAATAAGCAGCACTGTAGAACATATAGTAGCGGCAGTGAAATTAGTGTCCCGTCCCCCCTCCCTATATATAAAAAAAAAAAAAAAAAAAGTAATATTTGACTTGTGTTAACATGACAAGCAAAAGACAGACATTGATACAGGTTACCTTGTGCTCTTGTGCTGAAGATTCCATTTATCTAATGGACTTCGACCTGTGTGTGACAGAGTGCATGTTTCTATGCCGTAGTTTTTTAAGCATATTCGGGTTTTTCGTAGGATAACTCTTAACTAACTAGAGCTGTGGTACAGTTCTCTCATTTTACTCATGCTTCCATTAAGATGTGAAACTTTCTTTGAGACATGACATTTGCTATTTGGAAAACTAATGTCAGGTAAAGCCTCCTAAGCATTTTTCTATCTTTAATTGAAGAATAAATTCTCAAAGTAATTACAATCTGACCTTATTTGTTTCTCTCCTATTTGGCTCTGCTCATTTTAAAGAATAATCTACTATTTTTCTTTGTTTTATACAGAAGTATCCACTATTAAAGATAGTCATCCTCATTAAATTCTCTTTACTATATACCATTATTAAGTGCTCAGAACCATTCCTCTTTGGTCAGACTCTTTTACCAGTGCAATGTCATCATTAAAAGGATACTTATAAAAGAAGCAGATAGTGCATAGTGCTGAGAATAACATTGTAAAGTATTTCATTTCACTATCCTAAATAAAATAAAGGACTATCACATGTTCTTTCTTGACATAGAACTTTGAGCAAAATTGCTTTTACCTAATTTTAACCAGTGAAAGCATGTGTCTAATTCAACCTAGTCAAATGTTTTTGTTTTAAACAGGAAGAGAAAGAAGTTTCACAGTGTAATTGACACCACCTACTTGTCCGAGAGAAGAATGTAGGAATCTCTTTCTTTATTGAAATAAAAGGAATTTATAATATTAGCTTAAATGAGGTGCTTAATTTCTATATGGAAAAATGCAAGTAAGGTCAGAGGGGTCCTCTAAAAAAGGGATATATGATTGAGGGGTTGTGAAACACAGAAGTAGATATGGATGTGGAGAATAACTGGGCCATTTTAGAAAACTTCTTTAAAGGTGTAAGTAATGCAAGTGTACTGACTAAAATAGGCCAGTTGTGGACAAAAGGATGATTCATTGCACAGTTATGATAATTGTTAACAGTAGTTGTCTTTAAAAATGTATTATTATAAGTTTAAAAGGGAAATTAATGATGCAGCAGTCCTACTCTTTAATAGGTCAAGACATGATATAGAATTACATTGCTTACTTACAGGTAGAATGTTAATTAAAGGTATAATGATATTGGTCATGAATCCAAGAGTTCTTGGGGTTCCTTAACTCAATGGTTCACAGAAAAATAAACTATAACTCTATCCCTGAAAAACTATTTATCTGACTTGTCATGTTCTGTGTTAAACAGGAAGCTAGCCCCAGAGGTTAACTGCTCCTTGGGAAGTAATCAGACAATACTAAAGAGCAATAAATAAAAAAGAAGAACCGTAAAGGAAGATGGGAACATGCTCATAATGCAAATAGTTATGTAAATCACTATAAACTACCTTAACTTTACTACCAATGTTTTAGAAAAGTGTACTTATATAAGTGTATATTATATATAATATACATACGATCTACTGTATACCATATATAATGTATATACTTTATATCATTCTAATAATGTAATGAAATTATAAAGAATTAATTAACAAGTATATATATTTACAGTGAGGGTTTTTTTCAAGAAGAACCTTAGCTGTTCCTTCTATAAACGTGTTTGAACTGATGCATTATACAAGGCTTACATATTACTATTACCTTTATATTTATGACATACAATTTACCTAAATATGCAATGCATGACTCTATCACATAAGAAAAAAAATGAATTCATAACACCTTGCAGCTTTTGATTTGATAATAGTTGTGTTTGTATTAAGTAGATATTCCTTTTCATAATGATCACAACCTGACAAAGTCCACAACTTCTGCATTTATAATTGTGCTGTACATTTCTGATACGTTGGAACAAGTCAAAACAAAACAAAACAAACAAACAACAAGCAAACACAAACAAACGAACAACCAAAAATATATATCACACATACATAAGAAAAAGGCACATTTGTTATAAATCTCATAAAGATTCTATGCAGAATCAGGATTCGGCAGGGTGCAAAATTTCCTGTATAGCAGTCAGCAGAAACATAACACAAGCGTAGGAGAAAAGTTTTGATCAAACACGGGTGCTTGATGGAAAAATAGGTTTCCAGAGAAAATATATTTCAGGTATTTATGTTTGCTTAATGAAGATACCTCTGTTCTTCTGCTCCACAGCCAACTGTTTTTCAAGTGTTTCCCTCATTTCTCGTTCCCTGAAGAGCTCCATCTTCAGCTCTGTCTTTTCCAGTTGGACCTGTTTCTCTTGAGCTCTAGCATTGTCTATAGCAACCTTTAGTAGACCCTGTTCAAAGATAAAGTTGGATATTTTAATGTTTAAAGAATGTTAGAACAGCTGACATAATAAACAACTTCTGTTATTTATCTTTGATTACTCATGTGAGATTTTACAAATGAAACAGTCCTGTTACTGGGTCAAAGCCTCCCAGTTATCAACAGCAAATTTTTACTCCAGTTAATTTTAAGAGGTGGACAAAAAATCTGTAAAAAGTAGGGAGTCAAGCTTTCACAGATGACATAAACTGGTCTTTAACTATGCATATAACTAATGTGAAAAAGTTATAGTAGTAGGTTTATTCTTCATAAGAGATTTGAAAAACAAAACAAAACAAAACAAACTATATCAGCAACTTGCCTGTAACCAAAAAAAATTTGTTCCATAGAAAAAGAATTGGCAGTCACCCACAGAATGATAAATTCAGCCTCTAGTACTGCTCAAGCTCCTTATTGTTGTTAGTTGTTAGTTATTATTATATGTCATATTATTTCCAAGGAAGATTATGTTATTGGGTTACTAAGCTGAGGACATTCACAAAGCAGGAAGATCTCTTTGTCTTAAAAAGTCCATTTGTATATTAAAAAGTCCATCTTGTACAATTTTTATCTCACAGCAGAGGACAAAACATAATTGTCTCTTACTTTCTTGACCTGGGATGGTCAGAAAAAAGTCTACTTTTTTTGTTTTATTGTATCAGGAAATAATGATCCAGCCTATACTATTTTTTTTCTTGAGAATTCAACTCCACAATTCCACAAATCTTTTCACAGGAAACAGACAGAACCTAGCATAGCTAATAACTAGTTAGTTAGGTCACTGAGATAAGCTATGAAAAAGAGGAGAGGAAATAGGATGGATAGAAATAAATAAATATGGACAGAAAATAATTCAATATTCCAGAAGTTTGGCTGTCAGGCTCTTGGGTGTACACCTCAATCTCTTCTCCTGAAGATATCATAATATAGTAGATAATTAAGCATAGCTATGCGTATATGATACTGTATGGATATGAACCCACCTGTAGTATATCTTAGGCAAGTCTCCTCACAGCTTACCTCCATAGACCCAATTTAATTACTGATATAAAGCAAAATAATGCCAATAAAAGAGACTGAGAGGTCTCTAGCAGGTATGTTAGGGAAGCATTCAGCTAACAGAGAAGAGGTTCGCAAGACCTGCTCTCAGAACCAGGTACTACAGACATGCTTACAGCTTGCAAGTAAATTCCCTCACCACTCAGGCACACTTCCTAAATTAGATTCTGGGTTTCAAGTTTTTTCACTAAAATTCTTTGAAATATCCCCCAAAAGAACAAGTGAGAATTATGATACTTAAAAATGGAGAAAAAAAAACAAAACAAAACAAAAAAAAAACATTCTTCATGTGTTAGTCTGCACATTTCTCCTGCTAGCCTTCCTAATTTTAATGACTGCTTTGAAATCTGTATCCTTCAAACACCTCTTTTAATTCTGTTTTCAGGGCCTATTATTTTCAGTACTCTTCATCTTCATTCTTAAGTAAATTTTTGCCTCAAGTGTTGTCTCATGCAGAGCTTAATTCTTTGCAGCTCTATTACAGTTCAATCTATAAAGTCCATAGAAGCAGAGAGAACTAAACACCTTCCAAGTGCAAGGTCAATATAGTCACTTAAACAATATACGCTATAGAACCGCATTTGAAAATATCTAACAGGATCTCAACAGATGTGCTTACAAATATATTTTGAGTTTTAGCAGTTTTCTTTAAAAGAACAAAAAGCTATTATAAAATATCCAAAACACAAAGATATTTTGTGGTGAATGCTAAACCTCGGTGACTACTAAATAAAATTTCCTAAAGCTATATACAAAGTTCTGTACACATATACCAAGCAAAATATACTTTAAAACATTTATAAAGTCTTTGCAATCTATTTTTGAATGTTACTGTTCACTTGAAATCAACTTCCCCTACCCCATTCACCTATGCTTACAACCATCATAAACTGTGGATGGTTGGTTAATAATGGATGTTTCTGAAATACTGTGAAATTCAGGAAGGAGCTATTTATTAATGTATGTTTCTGATTTGTGCTTGAACTCTAGAATATTTTAATCTCCAACTCATCACTTACTAAATAGAACATGTGATTCACTCAAATCACTAATAAACTAGATCAAGTGAAATTATAAAATTATATGAAGGGTATTTGTTGATGAAAAGTATACTGTCAAATAATTTTAAAGCTACAAACACCCTCCTCCAAAATTCTTGCAATTCATCATATTTAACAATAAAATTGACCTGCTAAAATAACTGCCATCTTTACTCAATTCAACTACATTCTTGTACATGTTTCTTCTTCATCAGGAACGAACAATTAGTAACAAATGAAAGAGATCATTACATCAAGTGCCCTTTTAGATCACCCCAATTAAAACTTTAGTTTAGCTGTATTTTAATTCTAAGATACCAAATTCTAATTTTCTGCTCTGATTGCTCTTGTTGACTTATCTTTGAAAGATGTACTCTCAGTGCAAAGCCTAGAGATTATTTAGCAAGCTGCCAATGTTGGCACCACTTAATGCGTTGATTGGTTGTATTATCAGTAGCAGTTTAAAATAAATTACTAGTAAATTATTATTGTCTTTGCCTGACAAAACACAATATTTTGGTGTTCTTTAAATATGAAACAATCATTATGAATAAACATGGAAAATAATGCTAGTGTAGCACTGATGTGTGTAACTTTGTATTAAGAATAGCTGCAAAGTGTGAAGCTGCTAAAAGCATATTACATTTTCTACACCATACTTCCTCCTCCAACCATTTAAAAAAAAAAAAAAAAACTTGCTGCTAACATAGCTAATGGTAATACATTACCTATTGCTGCTGATTATGTCTGAAAAATATTAGCTTTTTGAAGCCAAGACTCACTAGGGACTACTTATAAGCTACACAAAATTAAGTTTCATTTTTAGAAGTTAAATCAGTGCACATCAGTAGGCGTCCAATGTGAAAAAAAAAAAAGTCTGCATGAGAGCCAAACTGATGCATATGCAAAAGTACTGCTGTTGCCAATGACATCTCTAATGCAAAAATACTGGAAACATTCAATATCTCCCTTTATTTAATGCAGAAGGGGCTGAGAAAAGCAACTAAAAAGCAGAGCATCTAAAAATCATCAGTGCCCCTTGGAACAGGAATAGCAGTTGCATGAAATTCTATTAATTCTCCCAGTGGATCATCTGTAAAAGATTATACAAAATGCAGTATGTCCAACTTGTATTTGCTATGGCTAATCCTCTAACCTGATATTAAATCAATATGCTGCCAATGACAATGGGAAATGCAGTGCAACACAGGGCATTAACAAAAGGAAAATATTTCCCTTTAGGGAAGGTCAGATGTTACAGAGGCTGGATAATGATGATTGTAGTGAACATGCTCAGGTTCCAGATTTGTTTTTAATACAGTATCTGGAGCCAGGCTTTAAACATGGGATGTTATTCTTCCTCTCTCTGTCACTGTTAATATATATATATATTATTTCAGTGTAATATAAAACGTTGACATTTTTTCCCTGGAAAATTATAGTTAAATCTGGTTTTGGTTTGTTTACCCCATTTACTTGTTCTGATATTTTTCACTGATAAATTCTCCAGAAGTGTTCTAAATAAAAAGTTATGTTGATGTATGGTTGCTATTTCTTCCCATTCACTAACTAATGCATATCTCTAATACTTCTGAAAGCAGCATCGTGTTAGGACATTCTACTGATCCCTTTGAAATTAAACATTAAAGATATCTCAGCCTTAAAGCTGGTATTATCAATCACTATTAAACAACAACTATAATAATAATAATAATAATAATAATAATAATAATAATAATAATAATAATAATAATAATAATAATAATAAATGACTAAAAAAATGTGTGGTATATTTTCAAAGGGTAGGGAAAAAAAAAGTTGTATAGAAATTTTTCTCATTCTAGTTTCATCTACTGTGTGTTACAGGTAATAAACTTCAGTTAGCTACATAGCTATATGTGACTTAAAAATGGCCTTACTAGTTAATTCAGTGGTATGCCTAGAATATTTTTGTTTCCAGCAATTTCCCATAGTGAGTGAAAAAAGAAAACTAAAAGAATAAGGCATGAATGTAGAGAAGCATTTTGCATTTCCCATCAAATATCCCAGCTTCCAGAAATTTGTAATATATTAGCTATTCCTGCTGAAAACACTTGCAAATAACACTACTTCTCTTTTAGGTAGGAGATTGCATATAATTTGTGTGCTCTCATTATTGTTGGGCATTAAAAAAAAAAAAAAAAAGTTTATTATATATTGTATTAACTTTCTTCCACAGGTAAAATTCTGCAATTTATAACTGAGTGCCAACTTAAGTAACATAAGCTAACACAGCTTGACTATCTCTACAGACAACTTTAGGAAGACATTTTTGTAGTATCTCAGTATCTCAGATTGAGTATCTCCATCACAGGTAAAGGCATATTGTACAAATATAAATGATATTTTTCATTAACATTTTCTGTGAGGAATAAATTTCTATTGCCTTTTAGCAGAAGACAAAAAAAAAAAAAAAAAATTGAATTAAAGCAGTAATTTTTACTTTATCCAGTGTTTGTAATACTTTTCCCTTGTGTATTTAGTTGTAGATGGAAACAGTGCAGGAGACTCACAGCAATAAAACTAGTTGTTTGCTTTGTTTTCATAAGGGAATTTAGTTGATAATCATGTATTTATTTTATTAATATAAATGGGAGAGTTGCAACTTATTTTACATATTTCTTTTAAAAAAAATAGCAGCAAATTTTGTCAACACGATACAGTCTTGACAGAGAAATGTAGCTATTGGTGAAACTGATTCATCTATTAGATATTAATAGAAATTTTTCTCTGCGTTAAGACTGAATATTCAGATTCTAAAAGCCTAAATTAATATCACTATTACCCAGGAATATTGCAGTATTATGAAAGGCTGTGGCTGTAACAGACTTTGGCATAATTGGGCCATGACTTAAAATGGTGAGAGGTATGAAAACATCTTTAGCCTTCTCACTAGTACCCACATAGCATTTTGCTGTGACCCACCTTCCATCACCCTTCATCCACTCTGCAGCTGCACATAGACTTCCAGAATTTAATCTGGAAGAAATCAACAAATATACATTGTAAAGGAAAAGATATCACTTAATCAAAACTCTCTCAATAGGAAAATATTGCCCCTATCTAATTTATTTTGTGTTTATCTGATACTTGTTACAGTTAATTATTAATATCTCTGCAATCCCAGTAAGACTTATGTCTTCATTGTTCTGGATTCTGTATATTGTGATTATCTCCTCTTCAAATGTATAGATAATTAAATATTAAAGTTGTGGGTTTTGTTTGTTTGTTTGTTTTGTTTTGTTTTTTTAATAAGTATTTATTAAGTCTAGTAGCTGGTATGTTGTTCTGCTTTGGATTTAGGATGAGAATAATGTTGATAACACACTGAGTTGTTGTTAAGCAGTGTTTATGGAGAGCCAAGTACTTTTCAGTTTCTCACACTGCCCTGTCAGAGAGGAAGCTGGGGATCTGCAAGAAGCTGTGAAGGGACACATCTAAGACAGCTGACCCAAACTGGCCTAAAGATATCCCATATCATATGATGTGATGCTTAACAATAAAACTGGGGGGAGTTTGATGGGGGAGGCAGAGGGAGAGAGGAACACCATTACTCAAGGTGGGCATCAGCTGGCTGGTGGTGAGCAATTGTGTTGTGCATTGCTTGTTTGTTTTGTTGTTTGTTTTAACATTTGTTGTTGTTATTGTTTTCATTTGTAGAGTTCTTTTTTTTTTTCTTTTCTTTTCTTATTAAACTGTCCTTATCTCAATCCATGAGTTCTTTCATTTTTCTTTTCAGTCTTCTCCCCATCCCACTGCGGGTTGCAGCGTAAGCAAATGTCTGTGTGGTGCTTAGCTGCCTGCTGGGTTAAACCACAACAGGTATTTATGGAGAAATAAAAAAAGACATGTTTATGATATTAAAAAGCATCTGATGACAGCTATAGCAAACGGACTTATCTAATACTAGCCTAGAATTATGGATTACTGATGAGGCATTATTCATTTACCTTTAATATGGATGGAAAACACAGACTTGCTTAGCATTTAGTGGACAATTTTAAAGACTGACTCAGACTTCTACAATGGAAGTAAGAGGACTAAGACACCAAGCTCAAGTGACAGCTGTCATCTAAGTTCTTCAACACCTTCAAGACTTTTGGCACTTTTTTTTTTTTTCTCAAATATCAAAAGTGTTCACAAATTGTCTACTTACATACCCAAAAGCACCAACCCCATGGTCAGATTTAGGATCCCCCTAACCCTGACAAAGTTCAATACTACATTTTCTGTTTTCCATATTTTAAACCAGGACAAACATTACAGCTTCTGGAGACACCCATGTTCTCTGTGACACAGATCCTTCCTCTCACACAACTGAATAAACAGAGTGTATTACAACACAGGTATCTACCATTACATCCATACAGATTTGTGTAGACAGGGGTTGCTTGTCTATGTATTCATGTGATCCTCATAATCCTAAAATATAGGCATCCTCCATCACTGCATTTGGCAGGTCACCTAATGAAGATGTGCATTTCACAGGCAGACATATACCCATCCTATGAAAAGACACGTCTGTATTTTGGTCATGTGGGATCTTAGGAAAAAGGGAATGGTGTTTAGCAAAAATAAAAAACTAAAAACTAAAAAAACTAAAAAAACTAAAAAACTAAAAAACTAAAAAACTAAAAATAAAAACTAGTCCTTGATAGTTTTTAGCCTAGCTAGATTTGCTGTTATCTTATCTGTACTCAAAAGCACCTCAACAGCAGAGGCAGGGAACAAACTGTAGGCCAGATGATCTTTTCTAGAAAGTCAGATATGGTGCACTGTTGGTAACTTCTGTCATTAATGTTAGTAGAGCTGGAACAAGAGAATGGTGAGTGAGCTTACTACTCCATGTCTTCTTTGAATCCACACCTCTGCACTGAAAAGGATGCAAAATTAACCTGGGCCAAAGGAAAATAAAGAGGAATTGACTCATGTACTAGAGGCATCATAAATTTCAGGTGGTGCTTATGTGTTTCCTAACAAAGTCACAAACGATGTTACAAGCACTGGCCATAGTACAAAATTGTCCTGTTCCAAAAATCCTGTAAAGGAGTTTGAACTTGTAGTCAAATATGTAAAATTCACATCTGAAAGTGTCAGTATCAAAGAGCATAGTTCACCTGTTTGTCTGAGGTAGCCTCCTCTCATTATAAGAAACACTGAAAATGGAAACCATTTCTACGTCACCAATTAAAGAAACTGTCACTGTTGTGTAGAGGTTATTGTAACAGACTCTACTGTTTTAAAGAGAATACTTAACTATTTCTACACAGTTAGGAAAATAATTATATCGATATATAATTATATTTATAATGTCTGTCTATATAGAGAGACAGAAAAATGTTGTTTTTTTTTTTTTAAGTAGTCCTGATGGAGATGAAATGTATGGAGAAAAAAAATTAAAAATTATGTCTTGATATTATGTGAAAGAATTCCCAGAGCTCTGTGGGAATGATGTAGTGAGACATGGGAACAAAGTGAAAAAATCCAAAGGGCTTTAAAACCCACCTGTTTACCATGACTGGTGATTTGTCATGATGTGGAAACTCAAAGCAAGGAGCAGAAGTAGAAAAATAAAAATAAAAATAAAAATAAAAATAAAAATAAAAAAATAATAAGTCATGATCTTTCCCTTAATCTCTTCAACATATAAGACTAGTTTAAGAAAAAGGAAAAAAAAAAAAAAAAAGCAATAAAGCAATTCCTGAATTTCACATTCACATTTTCTGTAAGTCAAAACTGAATGCATTCTTGGCAAATTAATCCTAGTCATTTATCCTGAAGTACTGCAGTACTTTCATATTCAATCACAAGATTAGCTAACCTGTTGATGCTGAATGCTCTGCTCATTAGGTTGCTGTCTAGAGACATTGAGTGCACACATTTGTCAAAAAAATTACTAGGAACTTTCCTGTACATGCATGCATAGCCAAAACATTACATACTGTACTAACTGTCTTTCTTCCTCTGGGGAAAAAAAAAAAAAAAAAAAAAAAGTTCTTTACAGATTACAACAGACCTGTGAGAAGAATGAGAAGAATACTATATTTCGCAGAATTACCTTGTTTTATGATTTTAATATCCTAAAAGCATAATCACAAATGCCTAAACTATCAGTTTAGGCAAATACAGCAGTACTCAATCGCTAGAAATTTCTATAAATTCTTAAATGGCATGGTTTTTTTTTGCTTTTGTTTGTTTGTTTGTTTGTTTTATGATCAGATCTCAAAATATCACTAATGAAAATATCATACACTTGTTTCATAAAACAAGTCTGAAGTGTCATAAACTTGAAGATTACTTAAGAGAGTAAAATGAACAGTATTTGGCCCTACTTTGTGTAGTGTTTGCTGAGTATAATAGAATTGATCTGATGCATTTACACAAATGAGCAGAAAAAAAAAGTATTGTAAAAATTACTTTATAAGTTATAAGCTGCACAAACAAGGCTTATCTATAATGAATACAATATGGCTGCATTATTTCCTGCACTATCATTTTGCTTCTGCATGCAACATACAACTATATTGTTGCAAAAATTCCATCTGGAAAACACATGTTCATTGAATTTGTGGACAAAAAAGATCTTCATTCTAATATAAAACACTAACATCTTGGCTTCATGCTATACGCAAGTGTACACCTTGAACGATATTTGAATCAGACTGTACTGTACACTCAATAGACATGCTGACTACCCACAGGAAATCTGCAGAAAATTTGATAATACCCTTTGAAGTCTATTCTTTGAAGACAGTATTTTAAGTTAAATGAGCTTATTTATAAAAGAAGTGGTGTTTTTTTGTGTGTGTGTGTGTGTTTTTTTTTTTTTTTTGTTTGTTTTTTTGTGAATATTTCTATGGGAGACACATTTCAAATAGCTTTAACTATCATTTCCACCTTGGCACTCCAGCAATTTAAAATAACTATTTATTAAAGAAAAGTTTCTCTGCTTAGTTAATGAGATAAACTTAAACAGTAAGATACATTTCATTAGCCTGTAATAAAAAGAGCATTTAAGATAAATGTTGTTAAACACACCAATGTCATTTTCACTGAATACTCTGCTGTGGTTTAATACACAATCTATTTTTATGTACTGTATCTGACAGCTTCTAAATTCATTTTTTGTTGTGATTCCTTTAAATCTTAAATTACTAGAAAGTTTCAGTAAATTTGTTGATCCAAATAATCTTATAAACTGATTAGGCAAGAATGGTTGTATTAATTTAGACAAAACTGAACAACTGGCTCCTCTCCATCCCTTTAAGCTGCTGTACAGAAAGGCCTACCTGGATGTTAGTCAGAAGGGTCTCTATGGATGACAATCCATCTGGGAATAGAAATGGAGATGGAAAACCTGGAGGTAGTGGTTGCCCATGCCCAGTTAGAGAAAGTTTGTCAAGGCTGTCTCTTGCGGTTGGTGTGGAGAGCGGGGTCTCATCTGTATGTGATTGAAACAAAAATATAGAACAAGTTACGCTTGTCTGTTTTTATTAGACCTCAGTAATGGCTTCCCTAGTGGTTTCCAGAACATTTATTGCAAATTGGTTCCTGCTATCAGGAGAAAATGCTTTCTGCTGAATTTTCTTTAATGAAAAAGCTGTGGAGATACAACAAGATAACATTAATGAGTAACTTTATAAGCCTTTTAAATGCAGTCTCTAATGAGACTGAGTTTACAGTGCCATAGAATCTTTTTAAAACAAATATTATCTCACATATACTTGTGATAATATATTCAGACTGACTTTATGGGCACCTTCCCAATTATCTCATTTTAGTTCTTGTTCTATTTGGAGTAACAATAGAATATTTTCTAGCATGACATATATTGTGTATAGTAGAAGTATTTGAATACAAGGCTTCCCACACAATTAACCCTTCCCATTCTTAATGTTTTCATTTACATCTCAGAAGATTCTGCAACACAGAGAATATCTACAAATCTTCAATGCATTATTAATCAAGAAAGTATACCTGATTCCCACAATGAAAACATACTCTGAACAATAAATGATATTAACAGCATGGTTACAATTACTGCCTTTTCTTTTTTTTTTTTTTTAAACACAGATATTTTCTAACAATTAGTGTTCAATTCCTTAGTGAGATCATAACAATCAGATTTGATCGGCTGTCACATCAAAACAGGAAAAACTCCCCCAGCTTGAAGACCACTAAGATTAACATGTCACAGATAATCTGTGAATGGATTATAAAGTGCAGAAATTAAAAAAAAATAGAGGCTTCAATACACTTTTTTTTTCTTCCTTTTTCTTTTTAATATTTGAAGTATTTTTAGACTACTGTTAATATGATATGGTATAGAAATTTAGGTCAACGTCTTTGTACTAGATGTTAATCTGAATTCTTCAAAAGGAAAACTATCTATACATATATTTAGATGCATATATCTCTACATACTTTTCTTACCAAGGGCACAGTCATTAACTGACACATATTCATGTATCTCAATACAATTCAAGGGCATTAGAATGTATTCTTTACGTTATTACAGAACTCTGCACACCTGTTTGACTACAGAAGAGTTTGCCAGACTTGCACTATATGAAAATCTTGATATTATTTTCCTAAAAAGATCTCTCTCTTCAAACGAGGTGTTGTATTTTCTAAAGTGGAAATAGTCTAAGGACAGGAAAATTTAAATCCATTGCAAGAGAGGGTTAAAGT
The DNA here is from genome assembly GCF_047663525.1 of Anas platyrhynchos. NCBI lineage: Eukaryota > Metazoa > Chordata > Aves > Anseriformes > Anatidae > Anas > Anas platyrhynchos. The sequence continues at coordinate 165,821,886 of NC_092587.1, read as the reverse complement.
TTAAGTTTCAACAATCCTGGATAGACAAAAAAAAAACTGTAACTCCAAGCCCCAGTTCATTCCAACAGTCCATTTCCAGCAACACTCCATACAGAAGCAATCTCTGGCAACCATTTTTAGGTGCAGTCTTCTTGTCCCATCTCTTTGACAACTCAGTTGTGCTGGCCAGCGCTGAATGGTGCTAAAAGCCTCACCCATTATATCCCTGCACAGAAATGCTAAAACAGGTTTCTGGGCTTGTCCCACTTAGTACTTTCTGTAGTTAGTGGAAAGAAACATACAGCATTTTAAGGCACTAATCCATCTGATCTATTATAGTCATCATGTGGATGCATCAAAAGGCAAATCTTCCTCTAGAAGTGCCTGCTGACTTTATGAGGAGCATCAGCTGACATGCTCTATGGAAAGGATCTGAAAAATGTACTCTATAAATCCATCCTCTGTCTTCATGGTACCTCATAACAACATGGATATCTCTGTAGTCATTTTAAAACAACATACTGAAATTTGGCCCCAAAAATGAATTGTTTCTTTTCTTCACAACTTTTAAAATGTTATAGACATATTCACCATATTAGAAAAAATGGATAAATAAGTCAGGTATTCCCAGGTGTCGATAAACACTGCACAGTACTATTTTTGTTTGCTGCAAATATGGCTTTCCCAAATGTTTCCTATGCAATGTTAAAAATAAATAAATTTATTTAAAATATATTTGAAATTTTAATATAAATAAAAAATAATTAAAAAATAAATTTAAATTTAATAATTTAATTTAAATAAAAAATATTTAAATTTATCCCAATTAATGTATTGGATTTGCATGATATAGAAAGAATAGTATGCATCATTGAATTGATTCATAAAAATGCGAAAGTATGCCATACGTTTGTCACAAAAAATCTCTCATCTCTTCTGAAAAAACTTAAAATCTTGCTAATATTTTAGGTCTCAAACTGTCAAAATATTTTAAAACATACTAGATAAAATTCATCCACTTAAAAAATCCATAGATTTTAATATGCTTAAAAACTGTGCTGTTCCATGCAGTTGTTGAGATACAGAAAGCTGCTAACACAGGCATTATCAGAGAATTTAGGCAAGGGATTATATTTTCTATTGCATACTTTAAATATAAATATATGTTGTTTACTGTACATTGCACATACTCAAGGCATGTTTGCAGAGGTTTTCTTAACAATGTCTGGCACAATTTTTTATTTTGCTATTTTCCAATAGGCAAAATAACTCAAAGAAGTTACAGTTATGCAGAATGGTATGAACTCAAAATAACATCCAAACTCTTATGTTATAATAAATAACAGAAACAAATTTACACTGAAGGGTAAGACTAGAGAGCTGAACTTACTATGAACTTATTTTAATGAAACTTAAACTCAGAAGAAAAAAAGTCAGACTAATGTGACTTTGTTTTCTTGATGTCCCATGTGAAATAAACTCTGAATGTTTGTTTGGTTGAGCATTTGAATGTTTGAAACAGAGCAAATGTACATTATTATACACAGGAAGTATGAATATTTGTGGATGTGAGATAAAAAAAATGATTGAGGGAATCTTGAAAAAATGCATTTTTGAGAAAAAAGACATTGTAAACACAGGCAATTAAAACATAACAACATATCTCAGTAGAAAAATAAAATGATCACTTGACATTAAAGCATTTAAAAATCTTCCATTACTGAAGAAGTTACCTTTTCTCAATACAGTGGTATACCTTTGTTTCCAAATAATCATTAACCTAGAATCTTTTAAACTGTTAAAGAGGAAATACTAATTGTCATTAACCTACTGATGGAATAACAATGCAGAAATGATAAAACCTTGCTGGGAGACAGAGATCTGTCACTTTTAGTCTGAACAAATCAAAGAAAGCAAATGAAGACAAGTCAGGGAAAGAGGGGAACGGGGGTCAATCTGCTACTCCATTGTCAGAGCTAGGAGCACAACAGTATTAGAACAAAGAAGTGTCCAGGCCTGCCTTTGCTTGTGCTGAGAACTGAGATGTTATAAATTTAAAATAAATAAATAAATAAATGCAAATAAAAATAAGACAAGCTGTTACTGAAAACTCTATAGTATCTGAACAGAGATGAATCTGTGCCTTGGATGTAAGAACTAAATCACCATAATAGGCAAGTCTGAAAACAACACATATCTTTAAACTATTTGCAAATGCTACATCTACTAAACCCATTGTTCCTCATTTTCAAAAATTCACCTGTTTTTTTTTCAAACCAGATCTTATCTGAACAGCAGCTGGTTTGGGCCAAATACATCTAGGATTTTTCACTGTATTTGGTTTGTTGGCATTCTATTTTGTTCTTTCACTAGATAATATAGAAACAGACATCCTGGAAGCTGTGACAGCTATTTAAACAATAATGGATGAACGGATGTAGTCATTCTGTTGTCTGTGTTCCTAAAAGCAAGTAGGATAAGTTGAGACTGGTCACCAATCAGACTGGAGAATGTTTATATTGCCAGGATTTGAAAGCAAGAGATAATGACTGGCTCAAAATACACTTTACAGATTACTGCCTTTCTGTAATCATTTAATGGCTCTTTGTAATGCATCTTTATGTGTTTGGTTTTTTGTTGTTGTTGTTTGTTTTTTTGTTTTGTTTTGTTTTGTTTTTCTCTGTAAAATAATTCATATATGTTTGTTTCTAAAACAAGCCCATTCTTAGCATTTGAATGATGAAAGAGGATCCTATTTTTACTGTCATAAATCTAGTAAATATATTTTTTGTGGAAACAATCTATTCCATTTTGCAAATTATGATTTTGGTTTACATTGTCGAATATCCCTCAATAAAAAGTTTTTTCTATAAGTCTGTACTTCACCTTCCTTGGAGTTAGAGCTTTTAGGTTTGAGAAGCTCTTTTATTTAAATTAATCTCTAACTGTTGATTAATATTACAGTGGAAGAAGAGGGGTCCCACATTTACTGATGACAGAGCAAGCAAGCAAGCAAGAGTGAGAAAGCAAGGAAAGACAGAAAGACAGACAGAAAGAAAGAAAGAAAGAAACAAACAAACAAACAAACAAACAAAGAGAGAGAAAGGAAAAAAAGAGTGAGAAAGGGAAAGGGAAAAGGAAAGGGAAAGGGAAAGGGAAAGGGAAAGGGAAAGGGAAAGAAGGAAAGAAGGAAGGAAACTTCTTGCTGAGTTCCCATATCATTTGTCTGCTCTATAGTTTCCGGCCTTCAAGATTCACCCTGCACATAAGTAGGAACAATCTGAGATGATAGTGAAGATTGTTACAAGCTGTAAAAGGAAGATGCCAGAAAACTTTTGCAAAACACTTTTCTTCCCCCACCCCCCATTTTTAATGCATTTCAGTTTCATCTTTTTATGTCAAGCATAGTTCTACAGGATACTAAAAATTAAAACTTTGCAACTGTGGCAAGCATAGTTGTGTCTGTACCGTTTCAAAGAGGCTGGAGTTCTCATGATTAACAGTGCCATTGCAATTGCTCTCCATCTAGTTCTGTTTGTTGGCTTGATGTGTTGACTTTGCGTTAATGAAATATGACTAAAAGATTAAAAGCTTACAATGAAAGGACCACAGCTACAAAGAATATTTCTTTGATGTATACATTGGACACAATAGCTTTGTACCTTTTTGCCAACACAGATTTGTGCAAATATGTCTTAGAGAACATATATGTCTGCATACCACTCATAACAATTACAGATAAAAAAAAAATAAAAATGGTAAGAGTAGTTTTTTACGACCACTTCGGAGGTAGGCTTAGATGGGGGAACTGCCCCATCTGTTCTGCCTGATTTTTATCGCTGAAAATAAGATATTCTAACTTGATGCTTCTCCTTTTTGGAAAAGAGGAAGTTTTAGCTAATGCATTTCAAGTATTTCTTTAATCCTTTTAAAGAAAATCTAATCCCTACAGCTCATCATTCACTGCTGTATGGTGTCATTGAGCATACTGCAGTTGGAGTTGTCTCCATAGCAGCAAATAGGAGCCAGCAGGAGAATTACTCTTTGAACATACGATTAGGGACCTCTCTTACTCACAGTTCCAGTGCTCTTCTGTGCTGATGCCTTAGAAGCCATTAAGCACAAATGAAAAAGAAATGTATTGCAGGTTAAAATTGGGACATGAGGATTTGGAAACTTGGGATGACTTGACTAGGAGACAGGGACTAATCAAGAATTGAGGAAAGCTGAGCTGAGAAAATAGGAGAGAAGGAGATTCAAGGTGGACAGTTTTGAGAAAAATAATAGGACTGTGATTATGTGTTGAAGGAATGGAGAAAAGAGCGCCCAGAGGAAGAAATTTATATTGACTCAGCAAGAAATAGCAAAATAATAAAACTGTGCTTTTTATTCCAGTATATTTTGTGTAAGTAATACTTGTAGTGTTTCAAGTGCTGTTCTTCAGTGTAAATGAAATTTACTGATGGTGAAATCAAATGTATAAAAAACATGCTCTTTAAATATTGTGCATTTTAGTTTTGTTAAGGAATTACTGGTATAACATCTTTATATACAAATGAAAAGAGTTGGCAAAGTATATCCAAAAACCAAACATAATTAGTGGTGATGTTCCAGCTGTGAGGATTTCTTCAGGCTTTTTGGACTAGATCAAGTTCAGTTTATTCTTCACTTTACGTGTCCCTAGGAGGGCCTCAGTCAATCAGCACAACTTATCTAATTTTCTCTTTCAATAAAAGGATTACTTTAATAACTTTTATCTTATTTTGCAGCCTATTACTGATAAGGGTTGGGTCAAACAGTATTTACTGATTTATTTATTCTAAGGATTTCACAATATTTTAGAATAAATTATCATACATATTTTTAAACAAATATATTTTACTGTTTAATGAAACATTAAAGTGCCAGTGTTACTTCCACATTGTGTAATTTGGCATCATAATATGTAATGTTCCAAACAAAATTATCTTCTTTCTCTGTCATGGTAACAAAGATTATTCTGTTCACATACAGAATTTTTCATACATTTTTTGAAGTGCATAAAATTGTTCAGACTAAAGTAAGATAGTCAGAAGTGATTCCAAAAAAAATAATTCTGCAAATATCTGACAACTACATAGTAGAAGTATCTTGAATACCTGATGGTAACTAATAGTATCTAACCCTGAAGCAATACAAATTTCTATGGAAAAAATAATGGTTAGAAAGGTATAAGAAATATTTTTAATGACTTTTTTAAACAACACATCAGTATAAATACAAGGCACTTGACAATACTGCAACCTGAAGTTCTTAAATAAGAGAACTATGTCCATTATTTCTTTCTTACAGATCATTATATGCTACTGGCAGGTATCAAATACAGATTAAGGCCATCTGTGCTCTGGATGCTGAAAAAAAAGAAAAGCGTAAATGTATTCTACTGGTTCATGTCAAATGTCCCAATTAGTACTCTGCTAGCTGGAGAGTATCATCAGCTAGGCAGTACTGAATGAGTAAAAGAGTGTTTCTTGGCTTCATATCAAGAAGGGCTTCTGTGCATAAGTGTACATGTATGTAAAGGATTGTGCAAGTGTGGTCCGTATAGGTTCATACAAGTGACTCAGCTTTTTTGAAATCATACTGAGGGGTGTCCATAATCATCTACACAGTAAAGAAATACCTGGAAAGAAGGAAATTTTTAGTAAGCACATTTGGTTAACTTGTAATACTCTGAAGATGAAGGTTTTATGGTAATGCCTGGAACTGCATTGTATTTACACACTTTTTTGTTTTGTGTTGCAGGTGTTGGGGTTTGTTTGTTTGTTTTGGGGGTTGTTTGTTTTGGTTCATGTTCAGTTAATATTTGTAATATTCACTCTCTTCAGGAAAAAATGAAGTCAGCAAGTCAGCATTTTCAGGAAGTGTATATCTGGCCATGTTGCAATTATGGTGTACTAAGCTACAGTGCTGCTGCTGCTTTGTCACATGGCCCATGTTATTGGTAGGCTGTTGACACCATGAATCGGATGGCCAAACAGAAAATGAATAGACAGTGAATGAAGTGACTGTGCAACACTCATCAATTGTCATTCATTCAACAACACTTAACCAGTCCCACACCCAATCCCAAGGGTGCCGGTGAGCAGATGAGGTTGCCAAGGCATGTTGGCACCCAGTGTAAGGAGGCAACACAAAAGTAAACAGTACTGCACTTCACAAATAAATACGCCATAGAAGTTCAATAGAGAAGTCAGAAGTTGTTTACATATTTTGAATTTATGGTGGCTTAAGCTGGTCTTCCACCACAGAAGTCAGAATTAATTTTTATTATCTGATCAGAAATTATAAAACTGAAACTATTGATAAACTTAGCTATTTTGATAAACTTATGATAAACTTAAGTGTTTTGTTTCAGTTGACATTCATACAGAATGCTGTCATGTTTCTTCTAATGATTAACAGGAGAAAACATCAAGCTCTAGATAAATATGTATAATGCTCAGTGACCGTTCTTTTTACAGAAACCCAATATTTTGAAACACATATGTTCATATTCTCTTATACTTCACTTTTCTGTAAGGCATCCAAAATATTTTAATAACTTCTTATTCTTTATAAGAAAAAATACTATCAAGTACTTATAATATTCAGATTGCCAATATATTAATTAGAACACTTAATGAGATGACCAGTCTGAAAATGCCTAGCAAGGCAGGAACATACTGAGAAAAGCTGATCCCAAGCTTTTTACATGCTAAAATTCCTATCCCACATGTACATCTCACTCCTACAGCTAAAATGAATAAGGTAATCAAAAAAATAAACAGATCAACTCAACCAACACAACTATATGGGGATACTGGGTAGTAGGTTCAGGATTCTTGAGTATGTAAGAAAAAGATACAAATGCAGTCGAAGAAACCCTGCTTGAAAAATAAAGTGACTATAAGACAGTGTTGGACAAGCCCTGAAGAAATGTTTCCAAGAGGTTAAGGTAATTCCTGTTTTATCATCATCAGTTCAGTAGCATCCAATTTGTACTTAAGCACCCAAATGGAAATACACACCCACTTTTTACAGAAATATGTGATCTAGTAACTCCAAGATCTTAGCTCTTCTCATAGCCACTACAGTAATTTACATGAAAGACAAAAGGATGTAAAACATCTCATTTTGACAAATTCTCATCAGTAAGAGTACAGAGTGAGCGTGCTGTGTTTCAAATATGATGAAAATGTATAGCATAGAGGCTTCCTTAGTTCTGGGGCTTAAAATACACATTCACATAAAAGATGGTCAATTATATTTAACTCACTTTTTAAAACGTGCTTTTTTTTCTTTTTCTTTTTCTTTTTCTTTTTCTTTTTCTTTTTCTTTTTCTTTTTCTTTTTCTTTTTCTTTTTCTTTTTCTTTTTCTTTTTCTTTTTCTCTTTCTCTTTCTCTTTCTCTTTCTCTTTCTTTTTCTTTTTTTCAAATATAATAAACATCCTTAATATGTCTATCTAGGAAATGGTTCCCGTAGTCAGATGCAAATGTTGTAGACAATAATTGATGTACGCATTTTGGATTATATAGTTATGATATCCTAATAGAAATTTGGCTGTCTGCCTATGGGCGTTCAATATGTGCTTCACAGTTTATAACATCAGAAACACTCTTTTACAGTATTATAGCTACATTTCTCAACCCATTGTCTATAGATTATATCTGAATATCTGCTTCTTACAGAAATCCATAACAATAAACAAACCAAAATACCTAAATCTCAGAGTGCTCAGAAATAAAATTCACAATGAAAAGGCAAGCGTTTTTACATCTGATATGATTCCTCTTGCAATTCATTCATCAAACATCTGCAACAAGCTGCCAGAATGTGTCCATTAGTGAGATTTCTATGGCATTCACTAGCTTGATGCTCCCTGATAGAATAATGTAGAAGTTTTACCTCTAATGTTTTCTGCTCCATTTGAGGCATCCACTTTAAAGTCAGCTTGCACTTACTGCTTTTATTTTTGAAAACAGAGATATGGATTGCATGTCTTCATGTCTTTGAATATGTAATTTATGCTAATATATCAGAATACATATTATAATATATATATTCTTTATGTTTTTATACATTATAGGGCACTGATTCACTATAGGGCACTATATTCAGCACTGATTTAAGATAAAAAATAGTTTGGAGTCATTGTATAAGCTAAGTCAGTTTGGTTTATATTAAATACAGAAAATTAAAGTATTCTGCACAGCAAATATGCCTTGTACATATTGGTAAGTTAAAATCTTTTCCAGGATCCAGTTTCTATCCTTCATAGAAATTAAATATTGCATTCAGCCTTTTATCTACACTGTATTATAACATAAAGGAAATATGCATTGTAACTCTACTGCAGGAACCAAGCTTTTTACTAATTCTGCTTCACATCAAGATTTATATAAATGCTTTAATATTTTATGGCAATAGCATATTTGAAGAAATATTTATTTAATTCCTTAAGCAATTATAATATAATTGCAATAGAAGCAATGAAACAAAATACAATCATAAGAGTGGTTCAAAAATTCTTTACTGCTTTATGATAATTTATGCATTACTGCCTAAACACACTGAAACAAATAGTACAAGTTTTATTATTTTATCCTGCTGAGCTCATGATATGTTTTTGGATACTTTTATTCAGTATCCTGATAACAGGTTGGCTTTTAGCCCAGTTAGAAAAAGAGCAAGAATTACATCAGGAAATGACTGCCCCAAAAGTTTTTGTGACCGGTTGCACTACAAAGACTGACAAGAGAAAGTCAAAGCAACCTCTGTGATTTTCTTCATTTTTTGAAAAGAGTATTGCTGATGCAGGCTGCTCTTTTATCAAATTCAAAATAAAATAAAATAAAAAATAAAAAAGTAAAATCTAAATTATTCTCTATTTTTTTCAGAATCACTTTCTTTACCTTGTTTTTGTCCCAGCTTTCTATAACTCAGAACATTTTACCAATTCCTACAATCTTTCCCTTCTCATTTTTCTCAGTGATACATATTAGGGTTTTTTGTTGTTTGTTTTGTTTTGTTTTGTTTTAGTTTTCTTCCTTTTTCAATATATGAAGAAATGAGCCTGCTTCTTGAAATGTCAGATCTATCTGAAGACCAGTAGAGAAAAATTACAGTTTAAGAGAAGGAAAAGATTGTTACAGAAATCTGAAAGGACATATTAGCCAAAATAATCTATCTATTTGCAAACTAAAAGAGGCTTGACTTCTCTGTGCATTTATTTTCACATGAAAAAATGTAAGAACAAGGTATAAATTATTGTCAAAACTGATAAGAAAATGGAAAATAATGTCTTAAAAATACACTCTTAATTTGTTCCGTTTTCCAATATGCTGGTATAATCCTTATTGGAGTAGTCCTGGATCTTGCTATGGTCATGGATTTTTTTTATTTGTTTGTTTGTTTGTGTTTTAAAGTATAAATAATTCAAACCATTGAAGTTGTGTTTACTTGGGAATGCACATAGGAAATAATCAAAATGAAATCCAGTGGTTTGAAATATAATAGCCATTTTACTATGCTACTTTACTGTCACTATGGTCTGTAAAAGAAGATGCCACTATCTAGCACCACATCGCTTTCAGCATGGAAAGTAAATAAAGATTTGCTGAATACAAAAGCAACAGGCATCTTAGATATCTAAAAAACAGACCTTCAGCTGGCACAAATTCTTTCAGTTTCATAAAGGAAAAAAGGATGAACCAATGATCTAAGTCTATGCTTAATCTTAATTGCCCAAAATAGTAAGAGTACAGAAGCCATTTATAAGTCCAGGAATTGTCTCACAGTTCTTATACAAACTGTTACATTTGTGTTTCATGTTAAGATCAGAGGAACACATTCAGAGAAACTTCTCTTTAACCCTATCACTGTTTTTGGCTGTTCTGTCTTCATACAGCGTTAAAGGTGGATTGTACAATCCCATTATACAGCAGATGTTAAATGCAAAGTACAATAGTCAGTTGTAAATGATTGATGATTCTCTTTACCATTTCAAAATAAACCCTGATTATTTATATAGTTTTGGGCACTGCTTGAAAGCATCATATTAAACCTAAACAATCGATCCATTTTTCAATGGCTTTGTTGTGTAATGTATTATGTATGTTTTTACATTCTTCTGTGTAAAAAGCCCTAGTGTATGAGAAATGTTTAGAGTTTTGAGTGCTCCACCCAGTCCATATGGTAGGTTTGCTCTGTGTGTAAGACTTACCTTTTTCCACCAGGTCCATATGGCAAGCTTAAGCTAGCCAGGGTCTTCTATCCTCCACAGGGGCCATATGGCAAAGGGAACTCAGTGAACACTCATTTACCTTGCATTAATACTTTATGTATCTCTAGCACATGCACATACATGCACACATATACTGATCAGATTGGGTAGAAAAGACTTAGCTTCTGAAAATCCTTTAGCCATATAATCAATACATTTCTAACAATATGTTATGTGATGTGGATTCTATTCTGTTTTATTAAAAACTGACAACTCGAATAATTTATCAAATCATTTGATGAACTTATCTGATGGTTTTAGGTATTTTGACATTTAATTATGCTAACAAACTGGTGGACATTCATATAGACAATTCAGTATTGGTTTTTAATATCACTTTACAAGAACTGAACCAAATGCATTGAATCAACTCACTATCTGTGTATAGTATAGTTAGTGAACATATTCAGTTAAAGATTCATCTCTATGCTGCTCTACTAATACTTCTTTATAAACAGGTTACTCCTATGCCATTAGAAAAAGATACAGGGCTACAACATATGTAAAACAGTGGTATTGGTTTGGTTGATTAAGCAATGGAAACATAAGAACGTTAAATTGTAATTCATATTTTCAAAGTAATTACTCTAAAACCAATACTTGCTATAGCATTTACAACTCAATTCGAAGTTTTGCTGTAATTCTGAATTTAGGAATCCCCAGTATTTTATTTATACAGGAGAGATAGAAACAATTTGTAGCATGTTTATAAAAGCTTTATTACACCTATAAGCTTATTTTAAAATGGAACAATATTCCCCAGCAGTAGAAATTTTGCATACAACTTTTACTTATTTGTAACACAAAACATTATGAAATATATAAAAATGTTGTTTTTATTCATAGGCATTTTCATCTGGTTTCCTCATTTCAGTTTGTGTAAATAAGCACTGCATTGTTAAATGAATATTCAAATGTATCAGAGAACCATCAGTGTTGAAAATGAATGGCATAAAGGATTCAGAACAGGTATGCATGTACGTGTTATCATAGTTCATTTTTGTATATAGCACTTATGTTTTGTTCTGCAATCAATAAAGAATGGAAGTGTTTTCCACATGGAATACATCTCATCATTTCAAAGGAGCCAAACAGCAATACACGTAAGTATTTTAAGAAACCACAAGTATTTTATTAAAGATTTAAAAAGTCTAACTACTATGGTCATGCATCTTATGCATCTTCCTCCTATCTTTCTACTTTTGATTATGGCCAAATACAACTAAAACTATGGACAAAAAAAAAAAAAGGTGTTTTAAATTTCAGGGATTAATAAACATGACCTCAAACACTTTGCCTCTAACCTTCATCGTAGGAAAAGCATAGCATGTCTTTAGTATTCACTTATCCCTTTTGCTTACATTGTTCTTTTTTGATATATTCTCTGTATATTGTCTTTTGTGTGTTCTGCTTCTGTTTCCACTGTTTCCAATGTACAAAGTATAGATACAAACTTTTAATTTGAGAGTTTGAGCAATTATGCGTATATGTGTACATGCATAATTGCTCCTAAATATATATATATATAAAGCACTCACTTTGTAATCACTGAGGTTTATGGAATGCCTAAAAGAAATGAAAGGTTTCTGTCTAGGTTATTCAGACTCTGTAAATAAGCACCTAAAATCTCCACACAACAAAGGAGAGAAGGTAGGTGTCTATCCTATCCTATCCTATCCTATCCTATCCTATCCTATCCTATCCTATCCTATCCTATCCTATCCTATCCTATCCTATCCTATCCTATCCTATCCTACCCTACCTTATCCTGTCCTGTCCTGTCCTACAGCTGCAGTGACTCTACCTAAGTAGCTGGACTCTCTCTCTTGCGGCTTTCACATTCACCTTCCTCATTTCATGAATCATGCAAAGAACTAAGAGAACTATCTGAGAAGCCTGTTTTTCAACAATGTAAAATTCACTTTAACTACAATGGGAAACAGAATAAAAAAGAAGATGCCAGACACAGAGATAGGTAGTAAAATCAAATACATGCTTGTTTAATTCAACTTAGAGATGGAGAACCTAGTCATATATAAAATTATTAGCACACTGTTAAGATACTTGACATAGTAGGATAGACTGCAATTTTAAATACATTCCTATAAAATTATGATTTTATGCTTTGTGCATTATCATTGAGTCAGTAGTTTTCTCTTTTGGGAGAGCATGTTAAATTAATTTTCCATCTTGATTAAATTCTTTGTACATACATATATATAAGATATGAACCTGACTTCATAAATATCATTTAGTAGAATTTTGTTAGAGTTTAGACATATAGATTTGTATTTGAAAACCTCTGAAGGTTACAGGGTGAAACCTTCCAACAATATCTCCAGGTCTTCAGGGACCAAATCCCATTATGTGGAGTTCAGTGAAGAGGGTAAACACTACCATAAAGAAATACAAATTGCACATATTTCCCATTTAGCCAGTGTCACAAAAGTTCAGCATTTAGAATTCTAACCAGTTAGGACTTATTCTTGGAGGTCAAGTACCTTGTGAACCTTGTCATCTCACTGATGACATCATATCCCATCCATCAATTCTTTCAGAATCACACTTGCCATCTGCTCAGCACGCTATAATAACTTATTAGACATATTCACAGGGTAACAATCTGTACAATGACACTGTTATCTTAATGCTGGCACATAGAGAGATAGCAGCCATCGCTTCCCTGTCACAGCACAATTATTCTACCTTCCAACTTTAGAAGTTACTTGGATATTTAAACTTCTATTAAATTTTGTTGAAAAAAATAATTCTCTACAGAAATATATATTTTAGCTTTGTGGCTTTTTTTCCCATGAACTGATAGATTATGACTATCTCATGAAGTACTAAGTCCAGGTTGATATAACTGTTTTGCACCTTGAAAGTTTTTGTTTATTTTCTGGAATGCAAAATAAATAAATAAGAACATACGACATGATCGAATGCATATAAATAGCAGAGAAATCCAACTACATATCTTCAAACATAGTAAATTTCTAGAACCGCTTTTTATTTCTCTATCTGTCCTAAACAGCTCTTCCTTCTAACAGCAATTACTAGGCAGAAATAAAATATGCAGCCAAACTGCTCATACTAAGCATTAAGACTTTTTAGAAATTAAAGGCAACGTGAGTTTTTGTAGATGCATATATATATATCTGCAGCATTTGTGAAACATGTTAATATCGACCATGTCTACCACAGCTGCTGTCAAAGCATTTATGCCTTAATATAATTCCACTCTAACTCTCACTCAACCTCAAAAAATATTTTCAGAAAAAGGGCAATATTTATTTTGCATTACACAGAATTTATCCTCTGTTCCTTCTTTTGGCTCGTCATTTATTCCAGCTTACACTGTGATCAACATTGTACTAAAATAAAGTCAAGTACAACAGCCGCTCTCTGCCCATCAAAACTCACAGACGTCTGCCAAGCACTTGTAACAGCTGGTGTTACATTAATTAGTTTAAACTATTTATTTCATCCATCTCCAGAGCAGATTGAGCAAAAACATTAGAGATTATTCTAGCATCTGTAAGTGCCCTGCAAACATTAACCAACCAAAGTTAGAATATTAGTCATTAACTTATACTATATGTGATTTAATACTCTACACACTTATTGTAAATAAAAAAGTCTGCAGCTTAACATAGCTCTAGTAAGTTTTCCTTGACTGACTTACAAATCCAAGTTTTAAACTTATATAAGACTTTGTGCCCATAAAGTTTCTTTATAAAAATAAAATATTACTAGAAAGCTATTATAATTCCTGGCAGCATGGGCCATTAAGCAATATATGACAGGGACTGGGTGACTCAGTGGATTAGTCGGAGGTTTTATGTCCACGGTTGGAATCCAGCCCTAAATACGGTGATCAAAACAGTGTTATCAAATGGTTGTAAAAATCTCAATTAAAATCACTCCTATAGCCTCTACTAAGATTTTTTTTTTCTTTTTTTTTTTTTTTAAGTGGACGACATAATAGGTCTTTCACTACCGACAGAGTTCTCACAACTATCTTTTTCTTTTAATAGGCAGAGAATGGACGTTGGCAGGAGAATGTTGTTTATGAGAGGTCCTAATACTATATTCCCTGCTCACATGGCTCAGGAACAGAAGCCAATGCAAGGATGGCAAGAGTATATAGCCACTGTCTATGGGCTTGCTTCCATCAAAAATAAAAAGCTTCCAGCACTGAACAATGAAATACCTAGTATGAGAATACTTATTTTTAGTGCCTAGGGCTCAAAAAGGAAATCAAAGTCCTGTACAAACGTCCAAGAGAGAATTCCTTCCTCAAAGAACTCTGCTGTACGTAAATAAGGAGGGAAACAGAGGCATGGGGAGGTGAAGTGCTTTGCCCAAATTCACACAAGAGTGGCAAAGCCTAAAATACAACCAAAGTCTCTTAACTCTCATCTACTTTAGAAACATTGTTTCTATATATCTGAATATATCTGAATTTTCCTGAAAGTATGTAAAAATCCAACAGCTTACTTCCATAATAGAAGTTAAGCAAATTAAGCAATATATGAATTTATAATTATCAGATTATTACAGAATAATCTACTCAAGTACTACTGAGCAGTTTATTTTCTTTATTATTATTACATCATGAAAATATATATAACGACAATTTTTTAAAGAATGTAGCTACTAAAATTAACATCAGATTTAATAAAATTAAACTGAAAATAACAATTCATCATTTTACAAAACTATATTTATCTTTAAAAGATTTGTATTTACAAACAAATTTAGTTAACATTGTTTCACTATCTAAACAATAAAGTGAGAAAAGCAACCTGACATTTACATTTAACTAAATCGTATAGATCATGATCCTGTGACATTCCAGTTCTTTAAAGCTCTAACTGAGTTGTTATGGCTTGCTGTGGCCATGTAGAAATGAATATAAGTGATAGAAACTGAAGAAGGAACTATCAGATATTTTCATTTTTCAACATTCCACCTCTGCAGATAAGATTTTATCTCCTTGCTTTATTTACTTTACACCTCTTCTTATCTCTCCTTATATATCTGTGTGAATGAATGCATTTGTATATATGCATGCATGTATTTGTATGTATCTGTGTGTATACTAATGATGCCTACTGCATTTTTTCTTCCCACTGCAGTATATTCTCTTACTCCTTCAGACAAAAAGGCAGACACACAGTTAATACCAAACTTGCTCCGGACCATGCAAGAGAAAGTACTAAGGTGTATATAAGAATGGCCTCTTCAAACCATACTAATAGCTCTTTTTCATGCTCACTCTTTATTGGCCTCGACAGACAGCAAGATCCAGAGACTCTTCTATTCTTAGTTTCCCAGAATTTATAACATGCTACATCTGCCACATATCTGTTGGGTTACATGGGTACTGTTATTCAATTATCCTTTTTTTAATTATTATTATTATTTTTAGTACAAGGACTGTTATTCAAATAACTTGTTGGACAGCCTCTTCTTAGAAGACAAAAGATGCAATCACAAAATTTCTCATCATATGAGACAGCATTCTGACTCGTGACTTCTCTAAAAAAAAAAAAAAAAAAAGGCAAATACATAGTGCATGTATAACCGTGTTCATCCTGCTTCTAACAAAAAAGAAAAAAAAAAAAAAAAGGTATACAGAATCTCACCACAGAATAATAAACATTTGATTCACTAATATTTTGTAAGTGTTCCTTTTAAAAAGCCTGTTTTAACCACTGTTCTTAACCAATCCTGACCACTGGGTTCTGTTTTCATTTACACCAAAATTGCTGCATAAACAAAGGCAGCAGGAGCCCTTGCAGAGATTTTCTCAACTCCCTCTTCAAATTCAAGCAGTATATTTCATTAGAAACTCTGTCTGTATAATACACTTCCTCCTCTGCATGCACCATTTTTAGTTTCTAAATACAACCTCAAGGGAATTGTGTACATTCAACAGGAAAGTGTTAACATGTTCCCAGTTCAACACTGCTTTACCTCTTGCAGTGATCTGTTTAAATGTACTAAAGCTACCAGTCAATTTAGATTTTTTCCTCCCTCTATTTCTTTTTCCTTGTAAAATTCCTCTTTGTGCAATGGAAAAGTTAATTGTTAAACTTTGTTACAGAACCCTTTGTTCTTGCTGAAGTCACTTTGCTTGTCTCTCGTACTGTAAGGACACCAAATCCTAAAAGCTGGCAAGAATGCATATGTTTATTTCACCATTGCTCTGCAATTACTGAATGCCACTTAATTATAGCAACAGATGCTCGAGTGTAGGAACCAGAAAAATCAAACGCCTCATTTCCAGGTTATTTTTTTCCATTGCTTCTGCCAACAGCAGATGTGTGAGCCCCTTGTGCTCTGGCGTAAATACTTATCAAATCCTAACAGGTCACCTATGTCACAAACAACATTTCAGATGCAACTGTTTCACCTGATAATAGGCTCTGAAAATAAAACTGTGAGCTGTAAATACAATGTATTCGGAATGAAATGCCATAATGTGAAATTGCTTTTTCTCCAGCTACAACAGAAGTCCTTGACAGTTTTTGGCAGTGATAAATCACCCTCCCATTAATTGTCTCCTCTCTCATTGTGAGGTGAGCTGCTAAAAGGGGCAGTCAACAAAAATGACTTAAAGGACAAATTTTGGCAAAAAGACAATGAAGAAATCTGTCATTGCTAAGCCTCCAGTAAACTGTCATGAAACAATCAAAATATATGTAGCTGAAGTGTTTATGTCTTTGTTAGAAAGGTTATAGGATGATAAGTTTATAGTTAAAACAGGAAGCTCAGAGAAACCAAAGTCGTAGGCCCTTTAGGCACCATTTCTATGTTCTTTAAAATGTTATGCAAATCCCATTAGTGCTTCAGTTTGCACAGTATTTGCTGGTCTTACCAACCTTATTTTCTAACTCTTCTGCCCCCTCACTCCAGACAACAGAAAGTCCCCCTGAAGGCACAATGCTGGCTATAATACTTCTTGAATCTAGTTTTAAGATCCTTCCTTTTCAGTGATGTAAGTGATGAGAAGAGTACACAGCACCTCACAGAAGTTGACTCTTCCTTCTAATCCCTCCATCTGGCTGGAATTTTACTGGAGTTAATCAGTGAGATGCACTCACTTAGTAGTTTCCATACATTGTTCTAAGAAGAGGGAAACTGTATTTGCTGCCTATTGGACAAGCTATGTTATCAGCACCCACCCACCAATCCAAGATAGAGGAGTGTGAAACCATGTCTGCTACCTTTTCCTTAGAAATGACACTCACCATGACTCATTTCACCTCATGTGATTTCATTCTGTAAATAACTATCCCTCTGCAACTTTTAAACTTTTACATAGACTGAACAAAACAGAATCTCTAACCTCAGAATTCTGCTTTATAGCAGAAAGAGTTCCAAATTTGCCTTTTTTTTTTTTTTTTAATTACGTTAACACATAATAAGTAGGAAGGTGGCTACCAGTCTTTATGACTCTCATGCTGCCTCTATCTCTATGGCTTTCAGACAGCAGATGGTATATTTAAGACCACAGGTTACCTTATGTGTAGGAGAGGCAGGGCTGTGTGCAGGGGAAGCTTGTCAGATAGACGCCTCCAGAAAGGGTAACATTTCTCCCTTTCTCTTTTTAGAAACAACATAGTGCTGTCATTTTACTTCTTTTCCTATCTTTCTTTCTTTCTTTCTTTCTTTCTTTCTTTCTTTCTTTCTTTCTTTCTTTCTTTCTTTCTTTCTTTCTTTCTTTCTTTCTTTCTTCCATTTGTTGAGACTGTGAACTGAAAGTATTATTTTTTCCTGTTTTTTTTTTTTTTAATACAAAAAAGAAAATTTTT
Organism: Anas platyrhynchos; assembly: GCF_047663525.1. NCBI lineage: Eukaryota > Metazoa > Chordata > Aves > Anseriformes > Anatidae > Anas > Anas platyrhynchos. The sequence continues at coordinate 165,803,780 of NC_092587.1, read as the reverse complement.
AATAATAATAAAAATATCTCTGTTTACCTGAGAGCAGATGGCTGGAAATGTACCATAAGCACGGTTAGAAAATGATTTGTTACTAATGTGCCTGTCAAGGGCAAAGTCTGGAGTTTGGTTTTATATTTATTTGTAAGAAAATTATAATATAAATATAAATGAGCTGCATCACGTATTTAAACTAGACTGGACAGGGCACTAGAATATATATATCGTGAACATTTCCTGCACCAGCAGGGAGATGAACTAGATGACACAGTGTGTCTTTTCCACCACATACTTCTACCATTTCTGTATTAATGTAGGATGATTGATACCAAATATCCTTTTATACTACTATCCCTTTTCGCTCTGCTGGGTATTTGTATGCTTTCTGGGGAAGCTGATATCTTATGAGAATAGCTACAAGGAAGCACTAAAGGGGATTCTTCATCACGATGGTTAAGAACTGAGGAAAGTCACACGATAGCTTTTGTAGCCATAGCAGCTTTGTTGTCATGGCATGAGAATCCTTTGTCAGTTCTGCTTTAACAAAGGAACAGTCATCTAACATTGTTAGGTGTCTAATGTAGAGCCTGCTTTTTTGACATGGTTATCAGAAGCTATTTTCTGTCCAGACATTTACACAGACCCTGTGTTATCCATGATTTATCCACAGTCTGTGTTCCTCAATTGTGCTTAAACATGGTTATAGTTGTAGTAAATCTTGTGTTTAAACATGTAACTAGAAAGAACCGTATACTAGCACTGGAACATTAAACAATAATACTCCCTTGAACATCAGCATCATCAACAGGTTTCTGTCAGCCTGGTCCAGCAGTCCTAATGCAGGTATTTTCCCTTCTCCCCTCATCTCCCTCTTCAACCTGCAGGTCTCTTAAAGACCACATTATTGGGTCTCTGTGGTCTCTAATTATACCAAGAGCAAATTAAAACAAAATAAAACAATCAAAACAAACCAACCAACCAACAACAACAACAAAAACAACATTCAATTGGGAAGAATACACTGGATTTTGACAGGAAATCACACAACTCGTCTTTCAGACTGACAAAAGAGAGTTACAAAATGTATAAGAACATTATATTACAAAATAAAAACAATCCAGAGACAACTGGAAGCTATTTCAGGAAACAAGTGTTGTCTTCTGAAAGAAAATATAGCCCAATTGGGAAAAAATGAAGAAATTTCAGAAATCTGAATATTTGAAATATGCTCTAATCTTCCCAGTATCACGTGTGATTTAATTCTTGACAAATGTGCTCTGTGTACTTAAAACACCTCTTGAATGATGGAAAATCAGAAGAAATAAAGTGATTGAAGTTTTTTTTGTTGTTTTCTTTTTTTGGTGATGAGCCAGTTTGAGAGCTTACTCTGAGCATATGGAGATAGCATATTTGCAAGTCCATCTCTGGAGGATTGCAAAAGGCCCTTAGCTTGTGAAAAACAGCAATGTTATTTTTTTTTAACGTTCCCTATATTTAGAGATTAAATCGCTCACTGCACAAACCCATTTGGAACAGGCGAGAAGGTGAAAAGGATAATCAGTACAGTCACTGGTCCGTGTTTCCTAAACGCTTTTGAAAACATTACTGTGTGCAGGCATAAAATTAGCGGCAGGACCTTAAAAAGGCTGGCATTTAGCATGACTTTTTGGAAAGTGACACCCTCATTTTTTTCTTGTAGGATATCATTAAATTTCAATCGCCCTATGGCAGTGCCTTTCCATTAATAACCAATTCACTGTGTCACTTTGGCTCTCCCTTGAAATAATGAGCCTTTGCTTCGCTTTAATAAATTTAAACATATTCTCAAGGCCAGGGAAGATAGGAAACCGCAGATGGGCTGAGAAAAACACGATTCATAAATCCTTAACTGCCTGAGATCGTTGAGAGCAAAACAAAGTAACACTCGTAAAATATTAAACAATCCCAGCTGTATGAGTGAAGCTTCATTAACAAAAATGGACTATTTACTGCCTTCAACAGAGCCTGTGGGTGGAAAGATTTAGAGAAATCTTCTTTAGAAAAACACTGTCATCCTCATTTTGATTCTTTAACCAACCGATGGCATGGTAGATACTTATTTTGCATGTCCATATGCAGAAACATTTTAGCAGAAAATTAATGATACTCTTATTGCGTTAAATAGTACAAATCATGTTTCATCATTTAACCAGGAGTGAAAGAAAACAGAGAAATTTAACAGATATTTTATACTTGAAGATTTTTTATGCCAGTACGAGTAAAACATGACGAACTCTATTTAAGTCATAAGGGACTTTTTTAGCACTCTAAAGTAAACAGAGCAATATGAATAATGACAGAGGAATCAAGCAATGCTATTGCTTTTGCTAGAAAGGCTTGGCAAATTATTCTACGTTATACTTTTTCTTGCTTTAACCTTTTGTAATACAGCTAGTTTTGTTTATATTTCTATTTGGTACACAAAGGAACATTTTTTTTTTTTCAGCCTACTTTACTATTTATTTAAAGTCTACTGGAGTTTTCCTTGAGTAAGGATTCTGACCCAAAACACTTTTTTAAGCACACAAGGCTGGGTCTTCAAATTCTTGGACCTGATTTTTGTTCTGTTCAGTGAACTCCCACTGAATAACCAAAGAACTTGTGAGGACAACTCTCTTGACTCCAACGTCTGCCTGTAACTCCAGAAATTCTGTCTCCATGAGGTCCTGCAGCTTCCCCTTCCTCATTGGCCCTTAGTGGAACTGAGGAGCTCCCCTCCAGCAGCACAAGTCAAAACTTACATGTCCCCCACAAGAAACAGTAGCCCATACTGTTTGTTCTCTAATCCCTTTTCAAGCTTTGTGGAGGCTTAGAGTAAAACTAAAAGGGTTTATTCAATAATTCTGATTAGGAAGATTGGAAAACTGCCATAAGGATAGCAAGGAAATTGTAAAATGTCCACAGCAAGAATAACCTTTCATGGTATCATGAAGGGTTTTTTCTTAAGCCAAGAATTGCTCATAGTTGCATACAAGTTTAAAGAAGAATAGAGATCAGTGTCAGTTTACTAAATGCTAGGAACCTGGAAGCTCTATCTCTAAAGACAAGCTGACAATTGAGTGGACAGAATGTCAATACTTTTAAACATTTCAAGGGTAAAAATATTGCTTTTTACAATCTGTGTCATATTTAATGCAAGAAAAGAGTTTGGATTTTTTTTCCTTTGCTGGCTGTCAGCCTTTTTTTTCCTTTTATCCCAGTGAAGGGCAACAATAAAGTACATAACACAAATTTATGGTGTAATTTTTCCTTAAGGAACAATAGGTTGTTTCAGACTAAATGCAAATACGGGCATCACAGTTTTCCATACCGTAGCTGATAAATATTTTAAAAAGCACTTGGTTTATTTATTTCAACATATTTCTCTTGTCTATGAGAACCGTTACATATATTTGAAAAAGCAAAAATCCTTTCTTAATGCTCAAGGGGGCATTTTGACCCCTGCAGAGGCATTTCTCTTTCCTGTTCAAAATCCTAGGAATACACTTAGCACTCACAGCTCCCACCAACTTCAGTGGAAACCGTGAACACTGCCCAGGAGTTATCACCTTATAATCATTAGAGCAGTCATTTCTGTGCTTTGTAGACTTTCACTGTAGCTGATTTGTATAATCAGGGTTAATCTATTCTGATTGCAAACATCCATACAGTAAATTTGGAATGAATTTGCACTGATGCTCATTCAGCTTAGTGAGCTAACACTTCTACAGATACACTTCAGGATTTTTGTTTTGACAAGGGGGGCGGGGGGAGTGTAGATTTGATCCAGTGTGATCTGTATCTTTCCATCTTTCCAAGATCCAGCTTCTGTATCTTTCTTTATTGTGAGTTGTGGCAGAACCTATTTATTCTATCAGGTAATAGAAGGATTGGTGTAAAAAAAGCTGTGGTACAACATTAAAGCACAATCAGCAGCAGTAAGCCAGTATGTCTATTGCTGAGGTTACCTGTCTGTATGAAAGCAGTAATCAGGCCTTCAAAAATAGCCTCAGACAGAGTAGGAAAACAAAACTATTTTTGTCTTAAAGCTTTTAAGTATAGGTAAGAGGCAGGCAATATGTTGCTTAACTCAGCACAGAAAGCTCTCATTCTTTTATCTGTACACCAGTAAGTACTGCTTTTTGGTTTCTGCTTTCAGAAAAGAGAAAGATATAACATTATTATTTAGAATTACAGTAAGAGTCTTAGACTTTACATCCTCTTACAAATTAAAAAGTAAAAGTAATCCAGACAGGATTTTTTTTTTTTTAATTAATATAAAGGATAGAAATTTCCCTTTAAGCATATATGAAAAAAAGAGAAATTTAAAAACATAGGTTATAGAATGTGTCCCATTTCTTCTCCTCCCCTCCCACCACTCCCCCGTGCTGGCTTATTTATTTATTTGGTTGGATTTATTGTTGCGTTATGACAGACTGAATGCTTTCTAATTTTCATTCTTTCAAGCTGATATCCAGAATGGCATGGAATGCTTACATATTTTTTTTTTCTTATTGATACACTTGTCCTGCAGGTGCATCCTCCCAGAGGACATATCGGTCTCTGCCCTATCTCTGTAAGACTCCCTTATCAAGACTGCCTTTCAGCGTAAGATATTGTGGTATTTAAGATGTAAATACTTGTCTACTCATTACTAAACTGAGATCACTAATTTTATTTCTCAAAATAACCAAAGAGGCAAAGGTTAATAACTTTTGGCCACTATCAGTTTGCAATAGGTTTGGACTGACCACCTAGAAGTAAAGAAAAAAAAAATAATGAAGTCTTCTATGCTCCATTACCAGTGCTTTGAACCATCTAGTCACATGGATTTTGATGTTTTGAGAGAACGATAAGAATGTAGATTGGCATGAGAATACCACATTAATTCAGCAGCTAAATGGTTCTTTGAGAAGATTCACTGACGGGAAGAAAAAGCATAGCTGTCTTTCTAAGTCCTCATCCTCTTTGGGCCTATACACATTTTCTGTGAAAAGTTGTTTCTCACCCACACCCCAGTTTCTTTTTTTTTTTTTTTTTTCAAACAGTCTTTTCTCATCTAACATGTGAAACAATTGTAATGTGAGGCATGTGAGCAGAGAGCCTTTGCCACTGGGCCCTCATAAATCTTGCCAGTTCCCAGTGAACAACACCAAATATTTGCAGCTGAGGAACATTTGGTCTGGCTTAAATTAACATATCTCAGCAGTCAGAAGTCATTAAGCTTTGCCAGTGATTTGAAACCATTTTTCCATTTCAAAAGCGACACTGGCTGTTACTTATTTTTCTGGATGAAGAAGGTGGTAAGGAACAAAAGCAATGAAATGAAAATGGGAGATACTAATGAAAAAAAATCATAAAAAAATCTTTGAACTGCCTTTGGTAGATTTGTTATTAAGACTCTTTTTAAATAGCAGAGCACTTATGTATAAGATCAAATAATAATTCAAGATGATACACATTAATTTCAATGGCAAATTATGTGATTTAAAGTCTGTGAAAATGTATACTTATTTTCTTCCTTAATCCCTTGTGAATATAGGCACTATCAATTTTAAAAGCTGATGAAAGCTTTAAATGAAAAACAATAATCCAACCTTTTTCAATTAAAGACTGCAAGTAGATTAAGCACTAGAGTAAAGAAATGTGCTGTTGTGCTTTGCACAGATCACATTTGATATGAGTCTGTTCAGGAGGCTGGACATACACCTTAAATATAAAACACAGTCTGCAAGCAGGGGAGAAAAAAAAAAAAAGTTTAACTTTAAGCCCAACTGTTTTTTATAAGCCCAACTGTTTTTAATGAAGGTTGAATGTGAGTTCAGATTTTCCAGACATGTTACTTCTATATTATTTACATGGCACATAACTGCACTGGTTGGATGGTACATAAAGTCATCATTTGCAAATCCAAGAGCCACACGGTACTTGACTTGTCGAAACAAAACAAAACAAAACAAAACAAAACAAAAAAAAACAGTTCATCACATATTAAGTTAGGCTTACTAGTCCACAATTATATAGCTCTGTCTGAAGTCCATGTCAAAAATGTTTCATTACAAACTCTGAAACATGTGTTTGCCACTTCATATGATGATAAATATTGCAAAAGGTTTTGATAAATTTTATACACTGATTTCAATGCAGTTATGGCTTCTAATTTATATGATAATCGTTATAACTGAATATACTTATTGAAATTAACACCTCTGGTAATTATAATTTTTCAGCCTCCAGTTAGTTTCTTTGATAAAGCTTTAATTGTTACTTTCAGAAGACATAGACTTACGCATTCAAGTTAGGGATCTGAGGGAATGGTATGGAGCTGGAACTGGGGAGGTTCAGGCTAGATGTCTGGAAAAGGTTCTTCACTGAGAGGGTGATCAGGCACTGGAATGGACTCCCCATTGCAGTGGTCATGGCACTGAGCCTGCTAGAGTTCAAGACATGTTGGGATAACACTGTCAGATATATTTTGGGTGGTCCTGTGTGGAGCCAGGAGTTGGACTCACTGATTCTTGTTGGTCCCTTCCAACTCAGGATATTCTATGAAGTTTATGAAACACCATTAAAGAAAACCCTGAGATTCCCAAACTTTTCAGTCTATGCAGCTTTAGCAAAATCAGTCCTGTGTAAGAAAAACCTGTTAACCTGTTAAATCTGTTAACCAGATTTAAAAGGCAAAGAGTTCTAAAAATAAATTATTTACCACTAACTAGAGTGTTTCATAGTTGCCAAGATAGCTACGTAATCATTCATTTTCTAGGTTTGCTTTTCTTTCAGGGGATTTTGATGGGAGGGAGAGAGGGAGGAAGGAAGGAAGGGAGGGAGGGAGGGAGGAAGGAAGGAAGGGAGGGAGGGAGGGAGGAAGGAAGGAAGGAAGGAAGGAAGGAAGGAAGGAAGGAAGGAAGGAAGGAAGGAAGGAAGGAAGGAAGGAAGGAAGGAAGGAAGGAAGGAAGGAAGGAAGGAAGGAAGGAAGGAAGGAAGGAAGGAAGGAAGGAAGGAAGGAAGGAAGGAAGGAAGGAGAGGTCTGCATTATCTGTGCTATTCAAATTGATTATTGGATTTCTGTGCTTAACTACATGTAAGAGAGTAAACCATTGTATGTGGATACTAAAACACAAGAAACAAGACCAAAGTATTTAGAAATATGAAAGTACTAAAGGAAAGATGCCTTGTGTTCTCAGATAAATGTGCGTCTGTTTGTTGTTTTGTTGTTGTTTGTTTGTTTCTTATATTATATGATCTTCCCCCATAAGAACACAATAAAATCAAGAAAGTATCTCATTTGTCCACTGCCTCTCTGCAGGCCATGTTACCCCTGAGCAGAAGAAACATCACAATTGTAGAGGAAATATTTATCGAGTTTTCTTTCATTAACTACTGTTAACATTTCCTTACTGATTTACAGAATCACAGAATGGTTCAGGTTGGAAGGCACTTTTGGAGACCATCTAGTCCATCCCCAACTTAAGAGTGTGTCCACATGGGTTTTCAATAGCTCCACTGACAGACTCTATAACTTGTCTTCCATATAACATCTCCTTCCACCAGCTCAGGGTACTGGGTATCTAGAGAACAACTGCTCTTGCCACTAAAGACTGAGGCAAAGGAGGCATTAAGCACCTCAGCCTTTTCCTCATCTCTCATCACTAAGTTTCCCCCCGCATCCAGCAAAAGATGGAGATTCTCCTTAGTCCTCCATTTAGCATTGTATTTGTAAAAACATTTTTTGTTCTCTTTAACATCAGTAGCCAGACAGAGTTCCAGATGAGCTTTGGCCTTTCTAATTTTGTCCCTGCACTGCCTCGCAACATCCTTATAGTCCTCCTGAGTGGACCGCCCTCTTTTCCAAAGATTGTAAACCCTCTTTTTTCTCCTAAACTCAAGCCACAATTCTCTGTTTAGCCAGGCTGGTCTTCTTCCCCACCGGCTTGTCTTTGGGCACGTGGGGACAGACCGCTTCTGTGCCATTAAGATTTCCTTCTTGTAGAGCGCCCAGCCTTCCTGGACCCCTCTGCCCTTCAGAACAGCCTCCCAAGGGACTCTACCAACCAGTGCCCTGAACAGTTCAAAGTCAGCCCTCCAGAAGTCCAAGACAGCGGTTTTACTGATCCTCTTCCTGGCTTCACCAAGAATGGAGAACTCTACCATTTCATGGTCACTCTGTCCAAGACAGTTTCCAACCACCACATCTCCCACCAGTCTTTCTCTGCTTGTGAAGAGAAGGTCTAGCAGGGCACCTCCCCTTGTAGGCTCACTAATCAGCTGCGTCAGGAAGCTATCTTCCACACTTTCATGATTTCACAGCTTTTGTCAGCTGCCTGTAGAACTCCTCATCAGTCTCCTCATCCTTGTTTGGCGGTCTATAAAAGACCCCCACCAGGATGCTTCCCTTGTTGGCCTTCCCACTGATCCTAACCCATAGGGACTCAACCTTATCATTCCCAGCCTCATTCCTCAGGTTCCATGACATCAAAACTCTCTCTGATATAGAGAGATTATTAGAGAGACTTTTTTTTTTTATTAGAGAGATAGAGAGATTATTAGAGATTATTATAGAGAGATATTATACTCTAGTAGTCAGGTATTTTCCTCAAAAGCACTGTCTAATTGGTTAATCAGATACATCTTTTTTCTCTTCTCTTTCATATGGTAAGCTCAGGCTTCCATTATATTCATAGTGTACTGAACAACAATATTCTGGATGCTTTATTGTATACACACTATATCCATGTGTATGAAACTGTGTATAATATGATTGCTTTGGGATTATTTGATTATCTTTCTCAAACTTCAAATGTGTAAACATGGTTATATTAGTCTACATCACAGATTCTCATTTAGGAAGATTTAGACATTTTTATATTTCTGGAGCTCAAATAAATATCAAGCACAGAAAATACTCCTTAAGCCTTGTAGCTACAAAAAGTATTTTATTAAATTTATAATGCCACAAGAATGCATGTGATGATGAAAATAAACAGAGAAGTAGAGGATATGACTTTTATTTATTTATTTATTTATTTATTTATTCCTTTGGAGACATCATAGTTGTAACTTGTGGGAGGATCAGTCTACAGTGAATTGTGTGGCTCTATTATCAGCTATGGGGTAAATAAATAAATAAATAATAATAAATTCTACTTAATAGACCTGACAACAGCTATTTAATTTACATTGTGAGATAAAGGCTACTTCTTTTAAAATTACCTCAGCAAAGCTGAAGTTGGGAAGAGTTAATAACTGAAATGTTCAAGTTTGAAAGAGAGAATATGCAGAATTTATAAAATGTTTAATTCTCATGTTATATCTTGTGCTGTGTAGAGGACTTCTAGCCTCTTTTGCAGGGAAGTAAATGTGTTTTTATTTTCATTATTTTCCTTCCCAAAATGAAAATTAAAAGAGAAAGAGTGAAACTGAATAATAACCATAGTTCAAGCCTTACAAAATTGGCGCTAGGTAAACAATAGGGAAAATTACCAAATGAACTTTAGCTTTTGCAGTATCTTTGGATACTGCAAAATACTTTGGATTTCTGCCATTTTAGACAGATGTTCATGGGTATAGATAATGCTTACAGAGTTCAGATTTCTAAAATCTACTAAAATGTTTGCTAATTTTAAAGAAAGTAAAACACTGTACAGTAGGTCTTTCATTTCAAGTAAAGGTTACAGTTTAAACATTCCCTGTGAAGTACATGAGCAAATGATAGAAAGTGACAAATTTAGCCTACTTAGACAGTCCCCTTTGTTTTCTTAGATGTCAGCTATTTGAAACAGTTACTTTGACGCTGGAACAATTTTGTATCAGCAGGAAATGAATTAGACAATCTTTAATAAACACATAAAGAGAAGCTCTACAGATACTTGCTTAAAAGCAACAAATTGAAGCATAAAACTAAAATGCACGAACTTACTTTCAGGCAAAGAGTGTGGAATTCAAGTATGAATGCAGCCATTTTAACATGTCCTGGCAATATAGTAGCTACTTTCATTTTTATAACTGCCCTCTCATTTCTATGGTCACTATTATATTTGTGGAGACGTTTGTATCATAAATTAGTTGAGTATTAAAAATAATTATTTCATTAAAGAAGGTAATACAGATTTAGAGAAAAAATTAAGTGCAGAGAAAGCCATCCACGTATTTTTTCCACTTGAGCTAGCTTTAACTGCAGTTGTAACTACACAATGTATATGATCTTCAGGATAGAATACACTTTTTCATCTATAAAACACAGTGGTAAATAGAAAAATGCAAAAAGAAAGTAGATGCTATTGAATGGACCTCAATTCTTGTATGAAATTATGTTCTGTCTTTCAGAAAAGAAACCTTGGTCTACTCATTCAGAAGTCCCACTAATGTCACAGAATCACAGAATCACAGAATTTCTAGGTTGGAAGAGACCTCAAGATCATCGAGTCCAACCTCTGACCTAACGCTAACAGTCCCCACTAAACCATATCCCTAAGCTCTACATCTAAACGTCTTTTAAAGACTTCCAGGGATGGTGACTCCACCACCTCCCTGGGCAGCCTGTTCCAGTGTCTAACAACCCTTTCAGTAAAGAAGTTCTTCCTAACATCTAACCTAAAGTCATCCTCCTATCAAGTCTAACAATTTTGTTACAGCGGCTACATTTCTTTCAAAAGTGTGAACTATAACAAACTGGAAAAAAAATACCCCAAACCAACTCCTAAAAAGCTGCTCATGTGTTATGTAAAAAACAAAGTTCTCAAAATAATTCTTGACTTCAGACTTTTCATTCTGGTAGACTAAGCAGGAATTTTAACCTTTTCTTCACCGTATCTGACCGAGATGATAACAAAGTATGTTATTTTTAGTAATCGGTATTTTTAGTACATTTAAATACTAAGAAAACCAATGTTGATAATGGGTTCATTTAGTTGAAAATAGGAATATTATTTTAATATAATACAGAAGCCATCTATAAGGAGAGAGTTCAAAAACCTCTGTTCTACTGCACTTTTTCTTCTACAGAAGTCTGTATTAAAATGGTTAAGAAATCTTTTTTCCCTATATTTGTTCAGAACAGCTGTAATTTAGACATGGAAATTTTTCAAACTTAAATCAACAGCAGAAGAACTTGATTGAGTCTGTATTAAATTGTGCTCTGTGTTAAGTCAGGTAGTCCACACATCTTGTATTTCTAATTAAAATTTTATGTAGCACTTAAAAATATTGTACTATAATATTAACAGTTAATTTAATAATTAAAATCTTATTTTTTCACACTGACTTCATGGCTGGTATTTACTTTAGTTCCATATATCTGTATAATGCAAGTGAAAAAACTTAGGGTATTTTTTATTAATATTATAAATTTTACTGCGCCCACCCACCCACATACACACACATAAACACACATACACAAACACATAAAGCTTGGCCAGGAAATTAGACATCTTATCTGTGAGCTTGCTAAATAAGGACCAATAACCTAGGTCTGCAGTACTCTGTGATAACTGCTTTTACAAAATGAAATTGTGACTTCTTCACAGCTTAGCTACAAGTAGGCACTATCAGTAAAACTGCATTTCAGTGCAATATGATGGGAAGTAAAAGATTTCAACATCTGACAGGAGAAAATGAACAACTGATAAACAATCTTTGAAATGTTCTCTCACTGCAAGGCATGCTTTTGATGATGATTTACATTTTTATTATTGTTGACTTTCAGGATGGAGCTGATGGTTGGCTAAACATACAATAACTGAAAGAACAAACCACATAAAATGCAAAACAAAACAAAACAAAAACAAAAACAAAAAAACATGACTGGCATCATCTGCTTTAAAAGTTTTCATTCATTTTTCTCTTCTATTTAAGTATTCAGTAAATTTAATTAGAATTAAATTTATCCAGGAAAAAAATATTTTAAGTTTCTAATTGCAACATAGTAAATACTCTAATTCCTCTTGCACTTTTCTCTTCCCATTGAAAAGAATAATTAAATTCTAATTCTCCATCTACTGTGCAATGAATGAACTACTACTAACACTTAATGCTCCTTTAAAGTCTTTTGTCAACATTTGATTTTGTATAATAATCTCAGACCGTAGCTGTAGGGAAAAACAGTATATAACTTCTGAAAGATAATCATGCTGAAATGTCATTGAATAAATCATCTGGTTTTGAAACTGTTACTTTTTTGACAGTGAACTCATCAAAAATTTCTTGGGTCTGCACTGAAAGATAATGGAAGAAAGAGTCACAGTTGTTTGTTAATACAGTTAATGTGTTCGGCTGAGTAAATAAATTGGAGGAAACAAAAATATGAGGAATTATTTTGTTTTGCTGCTTTGAAGATGCTGCTGTTCAAATGTTTGTTGGTTTGGGTCAATTTTTCATTTATATTAATACAGATAGTTATTTTTAAAACTAGCATAACTGAAAAATGTATTCTTTATACATTGAAAAATAATTTAAAACATTTTAGGTTAAACCAGTGTTCATTTGACTAAATCTTAATTCTCCCTGTAAAGTCCATTTAAAATTGTATGATTGTTTCCTACCCATGCACAAATTAAAACAAAAATATTACTACCAACACAGCTTTATCTTTTAAACAGAACTGGGTAAATTAAAAAAAAAAAAAAATGTTAGTAAATGATCATACGTTTACCTTAGTTCTTTAAGATTTTAATTACAAATTTTTTATGTCAAATAATCTAAAACAGATAAAAGGAAAAACAAAACAAAACAAACAAAAAAAAAAAAAAACAAAAAAACTGAAATGATAATTACAAAAAAAAATGCTATGATCATGCTGAAAACAGATCAGACAAAACCGAAAAGTTATTCTGAAGTCATAGAATCATAGATTATTCTGAGATGGAAGGAAACAACAAGGATCATCAAACCCAACTCCTGGCTCCACACAAGACCATCCAAAAATCAGACCCAACGTCTGACAGCGTTGTCTGAGCTTTTTGAACTCCAGCAGACAGTGCTGTGAACACTGCCCTGGGGAGCCCATTCCAGTGCCCAACGACCTTCTGGGTGAAGAACCTTTTCGTAACACCTAGCCTGACCCTCCCCTGTCCCAGCTCCATGCCATTCCGTTGTGTCCTGTCGCTGTCCCCAGAGAGCAGAGCTCAGCGCCTGCCGCTCCGCTCCCCTCGAGGGAGCTGCAGGACACCATGAGGCCTCCCCTCAGCCTGCTCTGCTCTGGGCTGAGCAAACCAAGGGTGTTCCTCTTAAGTCTTAACTCCAGACCCTTCCTAATCTTTGTAGCCTTAATTTTATTTCTGTACATATTTACAATTAAAAATTGTTCAGTATACTTTGGTGTTTGGGCTATAAATTCCATTCCTTAGTCATACCTATCTGTAAGTGGGATAAATTTGTATCTACTGTATTATACCATTTTTATCAGTGCTCAGAAGCAGTGACACACAATTCACCTCCCAGAAGCAAGGACAATGATACTACAGTTTATCATACAAGCTATTGAGATGATTGTCTAACATAGGTGTGCATCCTAATTTCTGTTTGGATTGTTCACATAGTCAAAAACTCACAGATGGCTGTTGGTAATGTATGCACAAAGGGAAACATGGAAGAACAGTGACTTTTTTTTCTTAAAAAAAATGTAGTTGGTTACAACCCCTTTTCATATTATAGATTTCAATTTTACAATAGTGTTAAGTACAGCACTTATACACCAGTTAGGAAACATTTATTTTATTTATCTGTCTATTAGATATCTTAGAATACAATTTAATCTTGTTTACAAACAAGTTTAGAAAATAATTATTGTCAAAACTTATATTGAACTTAAGCATAAGAATTATTTTGCAATGTAAATAATTAATATATTCCTTTATGTCTTTCACTTCAAAAATTATAATGCTTAAAATCTGACTGTCTAATGTAACAACAGGAATGGATGCCTGTGCTATATTGCTGATGATAAAATGAACATGTAAATTTAAAACTGATAACTCACATTTCTGTTTAGAAATAGACAATGAAGCAAGTCAATTATTCAGCTCCTATGTATATTTTTCTGTATGTTTTGTACATCCTACCTTGCCTAATAGCTGAAAGAGAAATCCTATCTGAGCAGCATTTTGCACGAAGGCATCAAGCACAAACTGAAGATGATGACTGCTTAAGGGCTCTCCAGAGACAACAGGGCTGTGCAAAACCAAAAAAATCCACTTTTAGTTAGCATAAGTTTGTGTAGTAAAACTATTGACTGGTTTTAAAAAAATATTTTCCTTTTGTATAAACAGTAATGTGTAATAACTGTGTGCAAGAGACCATCTGTAGTGCTAGCATACAAGTTTAATGTGGCAGGACTCCCTTCAGGTGAAATAAATGGATGAAACCTGATCAAACATTTTACAAGAAATCCACCAGAAGTCTGGGAAGGATACAATAATAGGTGGTTAGAAACCTTCAGGTTGAAAGAAATCCAGTTACTTAAAATCAGAATTTGTACAAAGAACGGGAGTCTGCAGATTTGCAATGTGGGTCTTAAACACTTTGGATATTAAATGAAAGCAAATGAATTGCAGGAATCACAGATGAAGATGACAGAATCATATGTACTCTTTCGGTGCAAATAAAATACATCAATAAAGTCGTGGCTCCAAAATCTTCCCTCCCCCTCCTTTTTTTTTTTTTTTGAACTTCGTAGTGCTACACAAAAGAGGGCTGTGATCTGATCTCTGACCATGTGGTGAAGTGAAATTTTCTCGTGTCCACATTATTTAGTGATTTAGTGCTGGGAAGTTTCTAGAACAGATGTGTTTTGGAGGGAGCTAATTGTAGCAGTCAAAACAGAGCCAGGGTAAAAGCTAACAGTTAAGCGGTATGGACAATCAAGGATTCAGTGCTTAAGCTCACTACCTAGCTCTCTTGTATTTAGCAGAATTTATGGTCTGTTACATTGTGGCTTAGCTATGTAACAAAGGAGAAACGTGCCTTGAAAATGGAGTTAAAATGTCACTGAAGTTCTAGTTTTATGAGTTCATACAATATAAAATGGACATGCTTTCACTTTTCCACAAATCACACTACTACAGATTGAACAAATGTAGCTATTTGGTTTGAAATGCAAAACCTGCATGCAGATGAAAACTACTTTTAATTCAAAATACGTATATATTAGAGTGTATCTTTGTTGAACAAATTTTAAAGCTCCCTTTTCCCAGTCGCAGATTAAAAAGGTGTCAGATACAGGTCTTCATGTCAGGAAAACCAGAAGACAGACACTCTGGATACAGAAAAGAAAACACACATACTCTAAGTTCATTATTTTAGGAGGGTAGACTAGACTGTGTATAGCTGTGTAAATACTTTCCAACAGATTCCTTGCATGGAAAAGGTATGTTGGAGGGCGGTTTTTATCAGAATTATAATATAAAATATCTCTTTAAATAAATATCAACAGGTTGATTTGTTTTTAACTTCATTGTGGGTAATTTGAGTGTTCCTTGATTAAGAAAAGAAAAATGCAGGACAGCAATTGCATTGGCCAGATGAATTTCTAAACTTATACGTATTGGTCCTTAATGTGATACAGGATGTGATTGGTTAGATTTCATACACGCTGACTTCCATGTGTGTCTCCTATTGAGGCAATCAATAATGCATACTCACAAGGCATATACTATAACCTCCTGCAGCACATTCAGAACTTTCCTGTGCTCATAGCTGTCAGATACCCAATGTTTCTTGTAGTCATTTTCTGAATGTTGAATTGGTGAGAAGCATTCCCGGGGGGGAGACTGTGGGAAAATAATTGCCTCATATTTAATGAAAAATGACCCGTAATAAAGTGCTGTTGGTTTTATATGTGTGTGTGGTTATTGTTGTTGTTTGTTTTGTTTTGTTTTTCTCGTTTTTTTTAAGTTGATGACAAGCTCAGAAATAGTATAATGTAGCTTTGGTAAAACAAATATCTCATTGTCCCAAATTTCAAAGTGCTGAAATGTCCCAGTTACTAGTGATAACTTTAGCAATTGTTTAAAGCAGTTGAGATATGTCTGCAGGGCTACACTGGTGAGTCTTTTCTCCTGTGTACTACAAATATTTTACATTGCCAATCTCCTTTTGTCTCACTGCCAAGGTTACAGCCAAGAAACGATTTTTCCACTTTGTTAATCTGGCGTTTCTGGAGTTTTTTAGGAAACACAGGAAATTCTAGTGCCTAGTAAAATGCAAGTCATTTGTATAACAGTGGGCAAAAATATCAAGTGTTCTGCACCTGCTTTACACTCCAGCACTGTAATTCTGTAAAGTAAACAGTAGATCTCAGGGTCAGATTACAAATTCTAGTAGGCTGTTTGCTAGATTGCCGCTTTGTTTAACCTTTACGCTTTCATTTAGAAAGGAGAAAGTATCATTGTCACACCAAAAGGGCAGTTAAAGAGTTTTAATTAACTGTGGAGGTAATTAGACCTCCCAGTTTAACAATTATCTGACAATTCTTTTCTCTTGTAAGTCTTTTAAAGGTGCGCAGGGTTTTTGTTTGTTTGTTTGATTGTTTTTTATGAGAAACAAAATTCATTTCATATCTAGATTGAAAAAAAGTGGATGGAAGACTGTGTAGAAAGAAAAGCTGATTCCACTATGAAATTATCTGTTTTCTTTTCCTAATCTATTAACAAGTCAAAAACTATCAGTTTCTCAACCACCATTCCCTGCCAAAATCCAATTCTAATTCAATTGATCTGTTTAATATTCCCTCCCTCCAACCTCTTGAGTTTCTGCTCTGTTTGGCCCATTGTGATATTCACACTTGTAACAAAAGTGAAAGAAAAGCTTCCCTCACCTTGTTTCCCATAGTGTTTGCTGTTGACAACTGTAGTTTAATGAGTGCCTGTCCTTACAATTATTTGAAATCTCTGAGCCATATATCTGTCTCCCTACAGAAAACAGGGTCTCTTTAGTCATGGGAGATACTGCTCATCAGTTTTGATTCTCAACTTGTTTCTAAGATGTTTTTAAGATGTAAATATACTTCAAAAAGCAAGTACATAGGTCCTTGAAGGCAGAAAATGGAAGGTAATACATAACTTCATTTAATGGATCATCTTTACTTAAATTAAAAAATAGAAAATAATTAATTTAAAAAGGGGGGGAGGCTTTTGTTTGTTTGAATTAATTATTACAGTTTCACCTTAGTTAACTGCACAACAGGTGTGGGTTGTGGGAATATCTCTTGTATTGCTCTGTTGAAACCAATTTCCCATAGACCTATATTCCAAACCAATCTGTTACTGCACATTTGTATGCATATAGATTTATGTTTTACCTTCAATGCCTTCTATGTGAAGCTTGAAAACTGTAAGATGATTAAGTATATTTCTCACCAGTACACAAGAGGATAAAGACACCAAATTGAGCAGGTCACCATAAAAGTGAAAGAAGGGTGACAGTGACAGATTTGAGGGTAGAACCTATGTCTGTACATATAATATGTGTTAATTTCACCAAAATATGTTTGTAACATTTAACTATTACAAAATGCCTTTTGGACAGATAGATATGAATTTTTAATAATATAAACCTATGCAGATTTTACTTAAATTCTCTTACACTTAGGAAAAGAGGAGAATTCAGATTTTGGTGACAAGTGAATTATCATGCTTTATATTGTAATTGGAAGTTGATACCCAAAAAAAAAAAAAAGGACAAATTTTAAAGAAAGGCAGGAGAAAGCTAAAAAAACATGAAGAACTGAAAGTGCTGAAATGATGACAGGAGTCAACCAAGAAAAGAACAGCATTTAGCCACGAGGATTTTTTTTCTCTTTTGGTTGAATTTCAGCGTAAAATAAAAATGAAAAAAGAAAACCAACATTCAACATCATCTCAGGAGTTTTAGGTGCCATCATAAACCTCATGAGATTTACTCTCATTTTATTAACCTCCCCGCCCCCCCCCCCCCCCCAATCATTGTGTAGTTATAAGCCCTGTGAATTCTCAGTTGCTTATCATTTATTCTATGTACAATAAATCCTTATTTGTAATATGCACCATATAATGGAGTAGTAAATATTTTCAATTAGCTTTAGTGTCACAGTCCTCAAAAACTGATGCATTTATGTTAATACAAAAGCGTACATGGAACATTTTATCATGCATTAGAGATTTTAATCAGGTAATCTGCACAGCATCTGGAAACCTAAGCAGAGGCAAAGTCTGCTATAACAAAGGCACTGTAACAGTTCACCTTCAGTGAAGAACAATAATGCATTATTAAATTCACTTTCCTGCTCAGTGGTTACACTTAGCTGACCACAGCAAATTTGCTCTCTGCCTGGTCTTCACAAGTTGGCAGAAAAATAGATTCTGTCACATTTAACGGGTTCTGAAAATGACAGGATGCCTCTCTTGGTTTAACTATAAACCATAATCTTTCAGAAGTAAATACAATTACAAATGCCTTTTGTCACGTAGTTCTTAGGAAGGATATTATATGTGGGTTATTTGACTAGCAGATCTCACTATGTACTTGAATATCATTAGAAGGTAGAATTGATATTGCACAACAGCAACTTCAAAAAAGAATCAAATTTATATCTTCCTTTGATCCTAAATGACACCATAATTCTTAGAAAACAAAGATACAGATATCAAATTCCTTGAGCATGGTCAATCTGTTATCAAGAAATATTACTCCTTAGACTAACAAGAAAAAAAAAAAAAGTTCTCTTTTATCCAAAATAATGTTTTAATCTTAGTCTACATTGATAAGTCACTTCCTTTGTTTTACGTTTGACTATTTGACTGAGGGAACTTTTAAGAAAACTGCAAAAGATTCAGTATTCAGTGGTGAAAGCATTGATTAGGAATGCAGTTAGCAAAAGATGGCATATTTATATACAAAGAGCCTGATTCATTTTGGATTTTGGTGTGCAAGGATTTTATCATGCTTGCAGCATGATAAAAATCTGCTTCATATGATGACATTCACTTTCAGGTAGAGGTCTTGAACCAGCACTTCATACCACTTAAGTCCTGGTGAAGTGCAATTTAGGTCCAAATTAAGATCCATTAAAGAGCTTTAATTAGCGTTGTGTATTTAACAAGTTTAGCAATTATATTTTTTCTCCTATAAGCACTTCAATTCAGATAGTTTTATTACAAATATCTTAGCTATAAAGTGAGATTTATGTAGACTCTTGGAAACACAGGATTAGATTCTAGGATCTGTTTCATTACTTACTCCAGTACAAAAAATTAGGCTTCTTAAGTCATCAGAAGGAACTTTGGTATGACAATGACACCATATCATACAAGTCACATAACACTCAACTCAGTCATCTTCCCTTTAACTGGAATTACTATCTTGTATTATGGACAGACTGTTAGGCAGTCTGTCCATAATATAATTAATTTACTTGTCAACTCTGTACACTGAGAATCTAAAATGGCACAGAAAGTTTCTAGCTTAAATCTGCCCTTTCTAAGTACACTGGTACTGCTTTTGGGACAAGAAGACAAATTAGGATTTCTTAGACTTTGAATGGATACTTCTGGTATTGCTGATCACTCTCCAGCAGTGAGGTACTTATGACCTCCTTTTAAACCATTAGCCACAAGCTAGACCTTTTTGCCACTGATGGACAACAGTGATGGTGATGAAATATTACAGTTAGACACAAAACTATCTCAAGATGTAGAAGTTTCTATTCCCTCTGTTGTCTGAGGAAATTCAATCACAATCATCCAATCCAGAAATTTAAGTCATTTTCCTTTCTACCTATGAAGAAATTTTTTTCCTTTTTAACAAAATTTACCTTTTTGTTAAATCTGTTCCATAGATAAGTTCCTCTTCCAAGAGGAAAGCAATGTAAGAAAAAATAAGACTACTTCTTTGCTTGGGCACTCTCCTAAGCACCTGGAGACCTGAGTTAAAACTACTGCCCCACTTACCAATCTACATCAAAATATTCAGTACAGAAAGCAATAAGCTTCAGTTTTTTCTCATAAAAAGAAAAGTTCTGATCACTAATTTATGCTTACAGCAATGCTCATGGTCCCTTTGGCCATCCATAGACATCCATAGAGGGTCAGGGATTAAGACTGTCCACATTGCTTGCTTCCAAACTCAGACTTTGACTTTATTTTGGAGTACTCCAACAGTCTCCAAAACTAACATGTTGAATATCCAAGGTAATGTCCAAGAAGTATGTCCATACCAATTGGGTCTTAGGGTGAGAATAGTTCCTTTCTTCTTCTTCTATACCCACAGTATATCTACTGTGGGATCCAATGAAAACTAGATTAAGCCACACAAAATGGAACCACTTTACCCACCCATGAGTCATGATTCAGTCAGCTAATTTGCAATGGCATAGCATATAGATCCACTTTTCATGTTCAGGGTATGTAAAATTTTCACTAGCAGATCTTAATGAATTTAAATATGAAAATGACATCCCCTCCCCAAATACAAATAAATTTGAGGAGCAAGGAAACCTCTATAATTAAATTATAAATTTAGTCTTTGCTTTACATAGTTTGCATTTACTTAACAGGCTTATGTCCAGATCCATAAATATCATTGTCAGAATTCTGAATTCTTATACTAATTCCATTTATTACGTATTTTTGTTGGGGAAATAAAGCAAAATAATATCCAGCTTTTGCTTTCTTTTTTTTTTTTTTTTCCATTAAAACTGTAGCCATTTCACGTATTTAATACCAATAATAGTAATTTTACAGCTTAATGCAGTTAGCATACAGGCACAGAAACTAACCTTTCTTCACTTGATCTCTACAAGTATTTTCAGTCATTGTAATTTGCACACTTCCAAGTAAAGCATCCCACTGATTTCAATGGGAGAACAGATTTAGACAATCTGTACAAAGACTGCAGAAACTGTCAGGACTAAAATCTATGTCTAAAACAAACAAACAACAACAACAAACAGGCTAGGCAAGGCAAAAGCAAGGTGAGGCAAGGGAGAGGCAAGGGCAGGGCAGGGCAGGACAGGGAAGGGAAGGAAAATCTTTCCTAGACCTTGTAATCCCCCAAAATCAGAAGGTATTTATAGCAGAGACTTTAGCATTCATCCACTGTTTAGGGTTTCCAGCTCCCTTAACAATGCCTAGACAAACTCAATTTTTGGCTGTTTTTCCACCTATCTACATCAAAATATTCAGTAACAATGTCGTAACGTTATTTATTTATTTTTTTGTTTGTTTGGGAAACCTAGTTTTAAGACTGGTTCTTTTTACAGCTCTTTGATACACATCACAAAGGCTAGTACCATGTCGTAGAAGAT
>NC_092587.1:165710000-165777500 GCF_047663525.1 Anas platyrhynchos | reverse complement strand
TTTGAACAATTTAGGAAAAACTTAAAGAAAACTAATTGCAGAGAACGTTATTAGCACTTAGTTACTGTAAGTAGTCTCAAGTGGAAGACATTCTTTAAATTTTGCTGTAAGCTGTCTTTTCTGTAACAGTAACCACACATATAAAGTGACACAACTAAGGCCTAGGAGATAAATGTGTTTTGTTTTGTGTTTTGTTTGTTTTATTTTTTTTTTCCATTAAAATTGAAATGTACTTATTAAAGTGTACTTATGCACATTTTTAGGAAAGATATATATATGATTCTATATCTTTAAATTCACAAAATAATTGTGTGTTTAGTAATTTCTTTAGAATTAATTTCTTGAGCATCTAGACACATCATGTCTTTTTTTTTTTTTCTTTTGCAAATGCATTGTTTTGTATAGTAAAATGTAAAACTAAAAATAGCTACTTTGGAGAAAAAGAATCATATTTGTCTGGTCAAATTCAATACCGTGGCATATATGCACACATAGAGTGAACACCTATAAATTCATTGACTTAATTTCCTATAATATATCTTTCCTAGCAGCAAACACAAAGGGAACTAATGATTTAAAAATTAATGTGGCAGCATGAGAAAAAAAAAATCCTTTCTAAGATCTTACCAATTACCACTACGTCTTCTGTTTAACAATTCATTTTTAAAAAGAAATCAAAATGAATACATACATGTTTTCAAAGGGGCTTTTAACTCCCCTGTACTTTATATGTAATAAAAGACCATCAAAGGTTATAAAGACCATGTATTACAACACAGGCAAATAGTTACTATTGAAAAGAAAGAAAAGACACAAAAAATAGGGAGGGAAATACTTTTGGGAAACTTTGTGGGGCACAAAGGAATTATATATACAGTTTCTTTTAATAATTTGGAACAAATTGTGTTTTTTTTTTTGTGCACGTGACAAGCTTGAGTATATTTGTAGAGTCTGACATGTCCAGGATGAACTTGAGTCACATAACCACAGATTAACTGGTATACACATGTAATTGGGATGCAAAACTGCAATGAGTTCAGTTTGCCTGGGATGTTTTGGAGTAGATGTGCATTTATCAGTCAAGTGAAAATCTTTCAACAAATCTCTCATACATTGTGTCAAAACTACTACTACACTAAGTGAAAATCTTTCAACAAATCTCTCATACATTGTGTCAAAACTACTACTACACTAGCAGAATAAAGGTCTTGCAAACAGACCTGCAGAAGAACTTCCTGTTTGGAGGATGGCTCAGTGAAAGTCTCTTTGTGAAATACTCTTATTTGCTACATCACTAAAAAGAATTTTCAGAATTTTGTACCACCTTTATACTCCTTCCTACAAACCCAAACTATTTTATTCAGTAATGCGAAAGGTTTCTGAGATTTCTGTGGGAAAAAAAATAAGATAAAAAGAAAAAAAAAAAAATCTGGCTTCTTAGTAAATAACAACTCATTAAGAAAACAAATTGCAATTTCATTTTTCACCTTTGTCATCCATTAACCGTAATAACTTTTAATGTACTTTAAGCATTCTTGAGCCTCTTGGGCTGAAGGTAGAGACATACTAACAACCAATGTCTAAAGGTTATTTCAGTGATACTGGCTTACTCTAACCTTTTATTTTATGTATCTCTGTATTATCTCTCATGTTACAAATTTGACTATATGTACTGTGTTTAGGGTCTGAGAAATATTGAAAGCTCAAATCAAGATTGATTTCACAATGTGCTAGATGATATACAGCCTAAACTCAATATGTTAAGAAGTAGAGACTGAAGAACTGAAACATGTCAATTAAAAATATATTTGTAGATAGATACCCATCAAGGTCTGTTAAAACCCTTCTATTTCCATTAAAAATGCAATATTCAGAAAAATACATAATGTATAAAAACTGTTTTGGAAATATATATATATATATACATTTTATAAATATCTCTCTGTGTGTGAATGTATACAAAAATAAAAATAAACAAATAAAGTATGTTTACACAAGCAGTAACTGGGCAGCAGAGCTGTGAATGAAAATTCCCTTTTAGGTCAACTGCTGACAACGGCCTTTGAAATGGGACTTTTTTAGAGAACTAGCTAAAATCATAACACTGAGCAGAAACATATTTTACACAAAGTTCTGGAGTATGTGCTTGCTGATTTTGCTTGAGGACAGGTCAGGTAAAAGAGAATATTAGATGATGTTACAAGTTCCTGAGTTTTTCATACTTCTAAAAATATTGTCATGTGTGTTTCTATATTTATCATGGTATGATGCATATTACTATATATATATATAAGTTTACTTCTGGAAATACAGACTGAATATCTATATGTAGGATTACATTATTATTAGTTCCTTTGTTGATGCTTGACTGCTAACAGTAAAATACAATTCTTAAATTAAAATGCAATATTTAAATTATTTTCTATTTCACACTAAGGATATTTTGGAATTTGAATATTTTATTTTATAAGATAGTAGCCAGAGGACTAAGATTGTTCATATCTCTGTAGAGAGGGACATAAAAATAGAAAGAAATACTGGGACTTTTTAATATGTGGATTTGATAGAGTTATACCTTAATTGCTGCTATCATAATAGTCAAGAAGCAGTTATTGTTGATTATCTGAAAATTGCCTAAGACATTTCCATTTATATCAAAGTTAAAAAGCTTTTTTGAAAGAAATAATTTAGCTTCTTTTGTGAACTTGGTGAATATTTTATATTTTGTTATAGAAAACTCCATGAACATTTTCAACAGAGTGTCCTTCCCACAACACCTCAACTAACTTATTCAATTTAAAATGTAAGCATGACATTCAGGCTTCATTTGCTGTTGGTGTCAATCTAAAAAAATATAAATTGATGCAGACAGAAAATTCTAATCTGATGCCCTAGGGCCAAATTCAATAAAAGACTTAGGCATCTAAATTTGGTGTTAAAGCAAGTAACTTTTAGGTGTTTGTCCCCCAGAACGAAATCTTGGGCTGACATGAGCTGGAGCTTACTGCTAGACACGTACTTGTTAGGGGGTGATATAATCTGCCACTTCCTACAACATCCCTTAACAGTATCCAAGCCAGCTACTACAAAGTGGGACCTAATGAAGTTAAGAAGTAGAACTGTATTCTGTCTAAGTCAATACAAAGTATTGTGCAGCTACCTGTAGATAGCATATAGACTCTGGGTAGTGGACTGAGCTATGAATTCCACTTTGCAGATTCCCTAAGACCAGAGCCTGGGGTCATAAAGGTAAAGCTATGATGTTAAATTATACTTCCTTTTTCAACATAATGCACAATGATTAAGGGTGCTCTCCAGGAAATGTGTCACAGCTTTAATTCTCTTTTCTATCTATAAGGAATCAGGAAGCACACCTCTAACCTTAAGGAGGTCAGGGGTAGGTGGTTAACTTTTGTAGTCTTTGTAGTAGTAACTAAAACCTACCTAAGAACTAAATAATACTATATATCAGCAGAAATTGAGGGATTTATCTAGAGCAAACTCTTAGGGTCATCGAAACTTTTACTGTACCTGAAAAGACTCAGTCTCTTAATTTTAAAGTAATGAATTGAATGGATCTTTTCTGATACAATGCTTATGCTTCCTGTAAGTCCTTTTTTGTGCAAGATCATACCTAGTAAAAACAAATATGCATCACTGAATAACCTATAATTGTAGGTTAGAAAATTAGATACTTGGTTTTGATGATGGCCATCAAGTACTTGAACTAACATCACACACTTGAACTTTCCTCCTTCTTCCCAGTATCATTTGCAGTTCTACAGCCTGCTTACAGTAAATTCTGAAAATCTGTTATGTTCTAATAATAAAAATATATATATAAAAAATAAATAAATAAATAAATAAACACTGGAAGTCTAGGGTAATTGACTATTTTGGATATATATTTTTAAGGTAATAACATCTTGAATTCTATATTAATTGTGAGGTGGAAGTGCTCTGCAGTGTCTCCAGCTGTCCCCCATAGTTTAGACTGGTAACCTGGCTGAAACACAACATAACTCTCAACAAGTCTATTTCTTTTTTTTTTTTTCCTCATGGAACCCAAAGAATGGGTGAAACTTTAGATGTGTCTTGCTGGGTTTTGCCCCAGCATGAAGCTCGACATGGCCAAGTTGCATAACTGGAGTCAGCGGATGGAATATGTTCCCAGCACCCACAGTTTACATGTCATCTTTGAGAACAGAAACTCTTCCTGTTTTTTTGCAGCAAATACTAACCCAGAGCCCATTGCAAATTTTCCAGTTTATTAGGCAGTAAATCAGATCCATAGAACCTAACTAGGTTCTTGGTAGGATAACGATAAACTAGTTGCAATAGAAGTTGAAAAAAAAATAAACTCATTTTTGCTAATGACAATAAATCTGGCTGAATTTTTTAATAGAATTACATATGATCTTTGAAAACTTACACAATTCCTAGATCTGGTGAGAAAGATGATTAGCCCCTCTGACTCAACATAAATTCTCATATGTTGATCAGATGTCTCTTTTATAACTTTTCTCTCACTTTAACTTCTCTGTTGAAAACAAATAAATATTCCCTGAGTTCAGAATACTTCAGAGATTTTTGGTCTTCTCATTTCTTTGATGGAAGAGGGGACAAGAAAACACAGGACCCTTTTTTTTTACTAGGAAGGATTTCTCAAGTTCTCACAGGTTCAATTAAAGGCCATTTTATACCTGCAGCTGATACATTTGTGCCAACAAATGTTTAGAAGAAAACACAGTGATGTTTAAGGTCTCGTGGTACTTACTCAGAACACCTGTTCTCCACCCCCACCCCCATTTCTTTTTCTTTTGAATCAGATGATGAGGGTGATGTGGCTTCAACTTTAAGAGTACCACCACCTAAATATATTTATTTTCCTTTTTTGATGTGATTGCATTCTGACTGATTTGCAGTGACAGAAGTAGATAATTACTATCTCCACAAATATCTATAAACTAAATCACTTCTTTTAATACAGATTAGTGCAATATTAAAGTTACAGAATTGGTATGAAAGACATTATAAATGTAGTCATGACAGAAAACAATTTTTAATTTAGTATACCCTATCAATCTAGATAGCCCATGAATATTTACCATTAATTCAGTAGGCTGGAACAAAGGGAGGAGTGAGGGGGACAGGGACAGAATATCGAAGGTTTGACCTAAGGACAAAAAGAATTCTCAGCAGTTTTACTGAGAACAGATCTTGGGGAAAAAAAAAAAAAAAAAAAAAAAAAAAAGTGAACTGGCAACAGATTGGACATCTAGAATACTATTTAAAAAAAGGCTTTAAAAAAATGAATGATATATAAAAATAGTAGTAATTCTTCATATGTATTTCTATTTGCAGAATTTACCAGTCTGATTACACTTAAGTGAGTAACTTCCAAAGGTGAAATAAAATCATTTATGGAAATTCAAAACAAACCTATTTGATCACATCATATTTCACAGCAGGGATACAATTTGTAGGGGCTGAGCGAGGGCACAGTATAAGCTTAAGAAGGTTGTGTGTGCAATGAACCAAACTAAAGGGTTTATAAAAAAGTAATGTTTCCATTAGTTTGGGGGGTTAATCCTATTAAAAATGACACCTGTCCAAAATAGAAGTGTCCAGATTTTATTTTTTTCATATCTCACTGTTCAAACACAAGGCAGAGAAAGTATCATAGCTGATAAAATGTAAGATATGGCACAAAAGTCTTATTTTGAAATCTCTGTCACTGTAGACATTTATCCCAAGTTGTTTTAATATCTGGCTAGTGTACCTTTTGATTTTTCTCTCGCTGTGCTCAAATAAATACTTTTTTCTAAGTCCCAAAATATCTTTTCAAAGTGTATTTCATATTTTTAACTACCGTTCCACCAAAATGTTCCTTGTCTATAAAAATGTTTAAAATTTTTATATATTAAGTGAACATAATGCATGAAATACACCTTTCAAAATTCTACTGCCCTTTCAAATACACCTCTAACAACCTTGTACAGGAACTTTGAATACCAACAGAGATGAAATGGTGTCAAAATCAGTATAACTGCACGTGGACTATTCACCTAGATCAAACATGTTGGTCATATACTCAATTAAATTTAAATCCCATTATGTAATGTATACCAGCCTCATTTTATGTAATTCCCTAGTTTAATGGTTTGGTATTAGCCTTTTTATTTTTTGCACACATGGACTAATTTTCACGGTGCTCTGTCCCTTTGGGAAGTAGGTTGTTAAAGTCAACTGGATGAAGACAGAAACTTAATACCTAAACAGAGTTGTAGAAAGGCCAGAGACACAATGGTAATATAAAACTATTTTTCACTCATCTTTCTTTGTAATATTTATGAAATTCCTCCCTCAGATAAATATTGTTCATTAAAGTCAAGCACCACGAACTAGAAGAATCTGGGAAGCTATAATCCTGTTATAATTGAATTTTTGAAACAATAATCACAGTATTAAAGGAAATCACAATTATTACTTAGCTTTTGAAACAATGCATTTTACAGTGAAACAATAAAGTACTTGTATTCATATTACCTTTCTCAATGTGTATTCTTTTTGACTCATGTCCCACATCATGACCAGCCAGATCACCCTCCTTAGGTCCAGGAAGGACATTTGGTGACAAACCCATCAGCATTTGGTTCATAGATAGGCCATTCTGATGGACAGCTGCTAGACACAAGAACAGGCAGAAACAAAATCAACCATCATTTTAACAATACAATTTTGTACTTATTTTAGATATTCTTCCTTTTAATTATACATGAATCCTAATAATCATGCAGTTACTTAATTAGTGCTATCAGTAGCCACACAATGAGGGAGTTTTGCTATGCCTTCCTAAAACCAGTTCATTTTCAAAAGAAGAGTTCAGTAACTTAGGACCCAATTGAATACAATTGTAATTGAATTGTAAACATTTTCTTATTTAACGAGAAATGAAATGAAAAATGAAACAATATGGAAAAGAATAGAAGGTTCTAAGTGAGACATTATTTTGGTTATTTTTATTTTGTTTTATATGTTATCTTTTCCAAAATACACTCTCTCACTTCCTTAAATTAAGCATTGTAACCTTCCAGCTAAGAAATTATTGTTTTTTAGAAATATACTGTATAACATCAAGTTTGCCAATAAAACTTCTAGAAAAACTCTTTCCAACTGTTCTTAAACAGAGCTTTATGATTCAAACACAGCGTGGAAACCCCTATATCCCAATGTTTTATCCCTAAAAATTGTATTTACAAGAGGCTTACACCATCTTCAACAGACCATTTTTTCATATGTAGCCCATATTTCTGTAGTAGTTGTCTTAATCTTGTTGGCACCTCAAAAGCAGATGCACATAAGAATCGGTTGTTACATTAACAGGTCAGATAAGAGAGAAAAGGGTTGTTTTTTAAGTAAGCCACTGAAATGATTATTTAAGGGACTCTGTTATGATCATCTCATTGGAAGAAAAAAAGTATAGAGCTCCCACTGTTATCTGCTGGTAGGTAAGCAGAGAAAGCTAAAGTAGAAAGCTACCTCTTAAAAAAAAAAAAAAAAAAAAAAAAAAAAGTGACATTCCTTAGCAAAAATAATAAGGAACTTTCTGTTTAATTTACTCTTTTACTTCTTTTATTTAAGGGAAAATGAAGAAGGTATTTAATAAAGCAAAAATAGATGACAATTAAAAAAATAAAAATCCATCTTTTGTTGTGCATTGGGTTTTTTTTAGCACTTTACAAAAACCTCAAGAAATAGATAGGTCATATTACATGGGATGCCAGTCTGATCTGTACTCTCAGTCATCCAAGTGATAAGAAAACAGAATTCTCAGCTTGTCATGGACAGGCCTCATTTGTTTCCTTTTGGTAAATCATTTTTCATCACATAGTAAAGACAGATCTTTCATCTGAAAGTCAGTGAAGAGCCAGCTTCCTGAGTCTGCAGAGAGCCTGAATGGAAACACTCTAAAAATCACACATCTGCATCTAACCTACGCAACTACATAATTCATAGTTATTTCATAACTTTCTGTTTATATGCCAAATACTCCAGTTCCACCTACTGACAAATTCCACTGTGGAAATATGCCTTAAAAGCATAAAAATCTGCAATGGAGCAATAATAAAAGAAAAGGACAAGTGCAATATAAATTTAAGTTAATATCCATAAAATAATGAGCATTTAAACTATCAGTTTCCAGTCTGGATTATGGAACCCAGCGTCTTTGTCACATAATTTACATCATTTACACAGAGCCTTGATAAAAATAGTATTACTCTGAGACACCATGGTTTAATTTCACTCTGCCCCTTGTAAGATATGAGGTGATAATACTCTGTATCATATGTCTCACCATTACAAGTTTTTACATTTAAAGAGTCTATAAAGTACACATATTTTAATCGATTTAAACTAATTCTTCTCTTTCCCAAGCAATTCTATGATGTCAAATGTTGCTTATGAAGTCAGATTCGATTTAGAAATCAAACTAGAGTAAACAAATTAAATAAAAATCAATTTCTTTAAAAAAAAGGTTTACACTACACGTTCAGTTCTAAAAATTAATCCAGAAAATTGCTTCCTGTTTGCAATTCTGTATTTCATAGCTTGAATCCTTATGTTTAATATAACATGATGGCAGTTTATATCAGTAACTGTTACTGTAGCATCAGGTATTATGATATTGTAAACTGGGGAATATTGTGTTGGGAGATAGCTATTGCAGATGAACTTTTGAACATGATACCTATGAGATCTATTTAAGACGTGGGTATTTAGGTTAGAAAAAACATCTGTCCCTAATCGAATTTAAAGTGGTGACAAGGAGAATAATGTGACCTACGGATTCTGTCTGAAGAGCTCTCAGTCCGTGCAGGAGAGCTGGACACACTGCTGCTTCGATGAGAGGATGGGTGGCTGCCAGGTCTTCGACCCTCTTCAAGAGAAGGAGCAGGAGAAGGACTGTCTGGAACACGTTCCTATACCCCATGAAAAATAAGTTCAAAAAAAGGCATGTTAAAACTAAAGCTTTGTGGCTTCCAAACATAATTTCCCTAAACTGTATCTACCTCCTAGGTCACAACCAATTTTTTTTTGCCTCTGTTGAGATGTCCAGGATTTGCAGAGTATTATCAAAGGAAACTTAACAATTTTAGGACTCTAGATCTAGAATAGATTTTACTATTCAGCATTAAAGTTTCTCTCATCTGATCAGAATTTTAAGACACCTTCCAGACTACTTATAAAAATAAAGTTTTATTCATTTATTTTTATTTTTTTTAGTCACTTGAAATCAGTATACTGTTGACCCTATGTCTGAAAGTGTTGTCCAAATGCATCTTGAACTCCAGCAGGCTCAGTGCTATGACCACTGCCCTGGGAAGCCTGTTCCAGTGCCCTCTCAATGAAGAATATTTTTCTAATATTCAGCCTGAACCTCCCCTGACAAGGCTTTTTTCCTTCAGGTCCTGTTGCCAGAGAAAAGAGATCAGCATCTTCCCCCCTTAGCTGTCATTGTGAGGAAGATGTAGGCTGCCATGTAGGCCCCTCAGTCTCCTCTCCTCTAGGCTGAACAAACCAAGTTATGATAGCCGCTCCTCATATGTCTTCCCCTTCACCACCTTTGTATCCTTAATTTTATTTCTGTACATATTTGCAATCAAATATTGTTCAGTGTACTTTGGGGTTTGAGCTATAAATTCCATTCTTAGTCATACCCATTTGTAAGTGTTAAATACATGGGAGCAAGTAGTATCTACTTACTGACTGTATTGTACCATTTTAATCAGTGCTCAGAAGCACACAATTCAGCTCCTAGAAGCAAGGACAGTGATACTATAGTTTGTCATACAAGCTATTGAGATGATTGGCTAACACAGGTGTGTATCCTAATTTCTGTTTGGATTGTTCACATAGACAAAAACTCCTCTTCTTTAGGCTAAACAAACCAAGTGATGTTGGCCACTTCTCATAAGTCTTGTGCTCTAGACCCTTCACCATCTATGTAGCCCTCCTTTGGGGTTTTCTAATAGTTTTATGTTTCTCTTATATTGTGGCACCCAAAATTGCACACAGTATTTGAGGTGAGACCGCACCAGCGCAGAGTAAAGTTGAACAAATGCTTCCCTTGACCTTGGAATGGTGTGCCTGATGCACCCCAAGATATGGTTGGCTCTTTTGGCTTCCAGGGCACACTGTTGACCCATAATCAAATTCCCATCAACCAAAACCCACAGATCCCTCTCCATGGGGCTGCTATCTTCCCTCTCACCCCCTGTACATATATCCAGGACTGCCCTTTCCCAGGTGCAGAATCTGGCACTTGCACTTGCTCGTCATATTGTCTTGTTAAACTTAAAGTCCAAATGTCTGCTAAAACTATAAAGCACAAACCTGGAATGAACCACACTTATTGTTACATTGTTTTTCATTTTTGGCTTTGTAACTACTTCAAAGAGGGGGAAAAATGCCCACCCACATTTCTCTATCAAGACGAAAGCATAGCTGGGAAGAGCTAAAATGTGCCTCAAGATGTCCCTTGATTCTGAAAGTTAGAACATGAGGACTGCGATTGTTTGATATGCTGTATGAGAACTGTAGCAGGGAGAAACATCCAATATTTACAAAAAACTTTGACAGATACAGTGAACAAAGAGAGATGAGTTCAGAATAGTCCTTCACAGAAAATTATCTGTCTTCCTCTGCAGTTTCCTGTTTAGTGCTAATAGCTCCCAAGACTCTGTCATTGCTAAAATAGGTGTGAATTAGGTTGTTTTGGTTAAATACTGATAAGAATAAATAATTCTTATAATGGAAATCTAGTCAGGGGCCTGAATATGTTAAACTTCCTTCCTTCCTTCCTTCCTTCCTTCCTTCCTTCCTTCCTTCCTTCCTTCCTTCCTTCCTTCCTTCCTTCCTTCCAATTGAAATTCTGGTTTCTAATGAAACTAACAAAGTGGCTGTATACACTCAACTCCTTAAAAGCTTTCAATAATGAAATAATACACAATATGTTTAATAACATATATGAAAGCTTCCTGATGCAAATGTCTTAAAGATGTTTGTTTATTTTTCTGAAGAGAAAACACTTTAGCAGCAGTCATTGCTCTTCATGCACAATAGGTAGATGAATATTTATTTCGTTTAATGCATTGTTGAATGCTATGAAACAGCAACAAAACTATCAATAGTAATCAATAGATCCAGGTAAGCTTTATAATAAATATTTGCTAAACTTGAGATTGTGATTACAAAGGGATTCAATGGGCTTATTGATGAAGTGGAAGAAGACCTTTCAGAACAATGTATCAAGACATTCAAGTGGATTCCACTTTAATAGACTAGGATTTTTAAGTCAAAAACATTGATGAGGATAGTTTAACTGCATCATAGCTCTAGGCTTATTATGACTTTGATTGTATTTATATGTCCATGAACTGGGAATTCAAGAGGAGGATTATAGTTAAGATGTTTTCCAAATGTAGAAGATTTATTTCTTTAGATTTAAGCGGATTTAAGCATGCACAGTGTACAGATTTGGTATAAATTGAAACACAGTATATCTAATCATTCATTTAATATATAATTTCACTGTTTGGCATGCAATATATTGTTCTTAGAAGGGTTTCATTAAAATGAAATCCAGTGAGCATGTAAGATTTGAATACAGAGTTGCAGAGTAAATTAATTTATTTAAACAGCTTAATTTGTTTATCCTATTTATTTATGTGCACTTTTACAGCATGTATTATGAGATGGAGAGACCAAAAAGAATGCACAGGACAGAAAAATATAATTATCATGCAAACAAAACAGATAATGAGTTTTATTCACATATAATATGACATAGCAGAAAAACTCTATGAGAAAAATACATATACTGGCTTTATCAATTCATTTTTAGAATACCCTTTAACCTAACAAGAAATAGGATTGCAGAAATGGGGAATGAATTAATTGAATAACTTAACTCATTTTTTATATCCTTGCTTCATAATTCAACAATCAATAGTATAGTCCATAGCAATTTTTTGTCTTTATCAAAACTAGCTGCAATAATAAATGGAAATTCTGCTAATAATATAATGAAATCCTCTGTAGCTCTAAAAAGTCACAATGATAAACTAATGGTGCTGGAATATCAATATAAACTGTCTTCCTTACTACAGATTTTTGTGTATAAAAGATGGATTCTGTCTGTGGTAAAATATTAACGTTACATTTAGAATTATTTCACTTAAATTTTCTCAGAAAAAGAAATGTGCAAAAATGTATTCGATAAGTAATTCAGATGATCAGAACTTTTTTGTAACATCTGCTAAATGTCACTTTTGTATAAATAAGAAAAAAATAAAGAATTATTTTTGGTGTTAAAATCCTGGCAATAGAAAATATCTAGGATATGGTCCATTATCCATTATTTTTCCTAAAACTTCTTCATTCTTAGGACAAACTCAATTCAACTTAATTAAAAATATTTCTAGAGAATCTGGTGTTGGCTTGTAATGTCATTACAGTAGTTGTCTTCTAGCAAACAAAACAAACAAACAAACAAACAAAAAGAAATTGAGTGACTTTATTTCAAATGTTTTGCTAAAAATGTAGTTATAAGAAGAAAACCATGAGGGGTTCAGTTTGAAATAGACAAATCTGTTTGTTGGTATCTAAATGCAGCTTTGACACATTAGATAGATATGAAACTTCAGAGACAACCATATTCAGGATGAAGGTGCAAGTGTCTCAGACAATTGAGATATACACAGTAAAGCCAGTGTAGCCTCATCCAAAACAAGATACCTATGGTTTAATTCAACTGCTCACATGCAGATATTCAGTGCCATTTGAGACACAGAAGAATTTTGAGATGTCCATAGTAAATTGACATGCAGAACCTACAAAAAATCCAGGTGGCAGCAAGATGTAAAAACATCCTTTACATATAGGCTGACAAGATGAATAGATCCTAAAACTCAATATTTACTAGAAAACAAGAAATGCAGAATTATTTATCACTTGGAAAATATAATCCCCACTAACCAACTTTTTCTCCGTTCTTTGCTTGCTTACTCATGAGAAAACGTAGTGTGAACAATGTAGTGCATATGTTGCAATTTAAGGTATGTTGAGCCGACATTTCAAAATACTCAGGCATCAGAAATGGAGGCTATAATAAGCAAATGAACGATGCACTTATAAGGGACAAATTCAGAGATTTAGAGCCAAATTTATTTCAATATTCTTTACAATTATTTACAAATAATGAATTCTAAGTATTTAAGAATCTCATGTTTAACTCTTCCAAAAATTCTTCTACCATACTTGGAACGTTCACTACAGGGACAGCTGTGTTCTTACCCCACTTACCCCGTTGATATTACAAGTTACAGACCCTCAATATCAAGTCCATGTTATAAATAACAGTTCTTGTTCTTGTCAAAAGGTGGTTGTTGTTTTTTTATTATTTTTTTAATTTTTGTTTGTTTTATTATTATTGTTTGTTTTTTCAAGAACATGACCCACAACTGTCTCAGTCTGTCCAAGTAAAATAGAAATGTCTTGCTGTACTTATCAACACTCCTCTACATTTTTCAAACAGCTCTTTGCATAGACGCAAAGATTAGATCTCATTCCTAAGTAAGTTCTTATTAAGAGTTATCTGAAAATATTAGAACCAGAATGGTACCAATATGGTAACCAGAACACCATACACATTTCTTCCTTATATATGCTTTTTCCTTCTTACCAGGTACTAAAAAGTAGTTATTCAACATAAATCTATTTGAATCTTTTTTTTTTTTTGCTCCAGCAGCATGTCTTCATTCTTTCGAAAGTGCAACTTTACCAGAAGTCTTACCCAAATACCTACCATCAGGTAAAGCTGATGGAGTTCAACTGTTGGTCCCTTTATCACTATCCTAAATTATATATTTCAGGTAATACGTATAGGATTAATTAATCTGCTCCTAAAATGATGGACAAGGAAGTATACCTTCTAGGTTTTCACCACTTCAGCCTTCCCACAAACGTTCTTTTATTCTTCACCATTCCCATTCCTTAGTGACAAAATTCCAGAATCATTCTAATAAAATTTGAATGTGACTACCTCCAATAGCCATCCATTTTTATTTATTTTTTTTTAAATCTTCTGCATATTTCTCTCCTACAGGTAATTTTAGTCTTTCTCTTTTGTTCTAATCTGCTTCTCCATAAGACTCATCTCTTGGGCTTAGTCATCCTTTAAATTTAGGCACAGACTGAGTTTTAGACATACAACTGAGATTATCTGAAAAGATACATTATTAATACTATTCACCTTTCTTGATGCTCTTCAGTGTTGAGCAAACTCTTTTAAGGACATTTCTTTTTTAAGTCATGCAGAAGACAAAATCATGTCCAATGTCATACTTTTCAATAGTTTGGGTGACTTCCTACTGGGGGAAGGATACATGACAAAAAATGTTCCATACACTGTTAATTTTCAAAATTAAAAATAGGTTTTTGTTTGTTTGTTTGTTTTTTGTGATAAAATTATAATCATCTCTTTCCAAATGACCAAAGCACAGCTTCTTACTCTTTCGTTAACTAATTGACCCATTTTGAAAGTGAATTGACATCTATGTCAGGAATGGCTTTCTTGTGAAATGACATACTTACTTGATATTGTACTAGTTGAAAGACTGAAAGAAGTGAATCTCTCAGCTCTTTTTTATATTCCTTGTAAACAGGACATTTTGCTTTTACAGTTTTATCTTTCCTTGAGCTTTAGCCTATAGTGCTATCAGACTCCAAATTAATGTTTAGTCTGAAGAAGTACAAGATGTTAATAATTATTTCCTAACTTCCTTGGTCATTACTATAAAATTGGTGTTCATTCAAACTGTCTGAATGCTATACATTTTTATTTTCTGTTTCCGTTTTTGAATAGCACTATCAGCTTATCTAATCTTGCTGATATCTCACTGATGCAAATGTTGTCTTGTCTTTTTTTCTATTCTTTTATTATACATTTCTAATCCCAATCAAAATTCACAACTTCAAATGTTGTCATTATTGTCATTAATTATACTATTGAGGTTTTTGTTATAATATTTGCATTTTTTCTTTCTATTTTTGATATTTTTCATCTGTATTTTTTCATTTTTTTCTACCTTACTGATAACTGATACCACAAAATGTAGAAAGTGATTAATAGACAAAAAGACTATAGATTTGTTTGATTTTATTTCTCTGTTTACCGCATGATCATTGGGAATATCAGCAGAAGTTAACTGGCTAGAAGGAAAAACAGACTAACAAGTAATAGTTTAACTATTATTTCAACCAAATCCCTTGAAATCATGGTCTGTACATAAAGCATAGCCAGGTGGTGAGTTTCACAGGCCACAACAGATTTAAAAAGAGAGAGAGAGAGAAAGGCTGGCTGTTGTAGTGAAACCAGAGCAGCAGCTGGTATTACAATAATGCCGAAGCAGGATCATTTCTGGAAGTGTCACTGAGCTTCTGGATTCTGTGTGTTCTCATTAAAATGTCCTGACAACTATTTTGGAACCACTTCTTATTTGAATGTATCCCTTCAACTGAATTCAAACTCAATTCTTTTTTGCCCTGGAAAATACGTATTTGGACTATATGAATATATATATATATATATATACGTATTCCTATATATTCCTCTATGGTATACAATGCACATAGGCATTTATGTATGCAACATGCAAACACATAGACATGCAAAAAACTTCTTCAAATTGAATTATCACTTTCTTATTGGCAGGTTGGACAGACTTCTTCATTTTTTCCCCCTCTCTTTCTCTGAAAATCAGGTCTTACTTGAAAAATAAAAACATTTAAGAATAAGAAGCAGTGGTATGAATTCATTCCACAAGGTCAATCAAAACTGTAGATCCAGCCAAACAACAAGAATGAGATTCATTTAGCTAAATGTAGTTGTCTACAGTACAAATATCTACATCTGAGCTTCTCACCTTAGGCTTATCGTTTTTCCATACATTTATCCTTCAAGGTACAATTCACTTCACTCTATAAAGTAGATATCTAAAAAAGGTTCAATGACTTGTGCCTTAGAAGACAGCAAAATGAATCCCATCCATTGTACCTCATGGTCATTTTAAATCAAATTAATTTTACATCACATACATAGTTCTCTGTTACATATATGCAAATTGACAAGCAGAAAAAAATATATACTACCTTCTCTGTATCATGTGAGACATTTATCTGCAGATATTTGCTTTACACAAATCACTTCACATAAGCATACTGTTTAAACAGCAATAGAATCCCGTATTATACCAACAAAGACATTATTCCCAGTTACATGCCAGGTACACAGGAACCATCCTCTAAGTCCATAAAACAATCTGTAAGATCTTCTTACGCTAAATGAACAAACAGTACTAGAAGTGTTCATATACATATTTATGTTAACTTAAAGAAAGAAAGATTCTGACTAGCTTGGTGATTTTCTCTATTATGCACAAGTTCTTAAGTACAATTTTAAGATGTACTATTCTTTGTGGTCACAACAAAAAGAAAATTAAATATTAATTGTTTTTCCAGTCTAAACATCTAAAGCTAGATATTTCAGGAGCTTGTAAGTGTTCTTAGATTTATTCTAGACTACTTAGAGTATTTTCTTTATTAGTAGTAGCAGTAAATATGTACCACGATCTACGTTTTTTTTTATATATATTAAATCAAAATTCTCTTTATACAAAGAATTGTTATGTCATATGTATCAGATAATGAAGAAATGAAAATAGCTTCATTCACAAATTGAAGAAAATTACTTTAAAGTAACAACACGCAAATGTCTCTAGAAATAATAAGTTATCTGAAAAATCAGGCTTTTCTCATTAACATTCAAAAAAGTTCATTTTTTGCAATTTGGCATATAACTATTTTGGTCTCAATAATTTTCTGTAAAATGAATATAGTATACTTCATGTTGCAAATATGTATCCACCGCTCTTTGCGTGTTTTGTTTCTGTAAGGCACAGAAGTGTCCATAGGAAACTTCTGCATTCCACGCCAGATTCAGAAAAAAAAAAAAAAAAGCGAGTTAAATGAGACAGACACTGATTTAAAAAAAAAAAAAAAATCAAATTCTGAACAACTAACCATTTACTGAAAGAGGTAGGGGTCCTGTGGTAAAATATAATATGTGATTGTGAATTTAAAATTTTACCATAACACTACGAAATGCAACATCATAACTTTAAAGTTGCAGGGGCATTCTAGCATTTCCTGACATTGTCTTTTGAAATTTGAGGATGGTCCTTTAATGAATGTTATCTAATGGATGTTATGGCTTTGGATGTTATTTTATTCATTGCATCCAGAGAGACACTTTTAAAGATTTTTCAGTATATTCAGTATATATTTTCAGTCTGATATCAGAAGACAATTCTGGCAGTCTTCTTCAGTTTATAGTACAAGAAAATTGACTTTATTAGTAACAACAGTGAAGTGGAATGGTTTTCTATCCAGGATGTCTAATTGTATTTTTAGGGTACTTCCTATGCCATTTTCTCTACGGGGTGGTGTGTCAGCCAATTTTAAGAGATAATTTAACTAATACCATTAAAAAAATAAAAAAATAAAAAAAAATAAAAAATAAAAATTAAAAAATAAAAAATAAAAAACACTTTTTCCATAACTGGAAAATAAGTTATCAGTAAACTCTTCTACACTGAAATACTGTGGCCAATATATTTTAGGTTTAAAACTCTGCACTACACTCAAGGCTATTTATACAGTAGTCATAGAAGACTTCTACAGTCTCTTTCTCTGCTGTCTACACCCTCAATGAAGTGAACCTGTTCATTTTTTTCTTACAATCATCTTCCTTTCAGGTCCACTCTCTGAACTTCCTCACTACCATTCTCACTTGAAACTTGTAAATGTATGTTGTTCCTATGTCATTGTATAGCAGTTTAGTATTTCTTCTCTTGGTCTATTATTCAGACTTTCTGGCAGCAATTACAGGCAAAAAAATATATAGGAACATCAAATATGTTAATAGTAATACACATATATTTTCAGTGAAAGATGGAAAAGTAGAATGTTAAAAGAATGTTAAAATAAAATTTCATATCAGAATAAAAATTCATATCAGCCTATAAAATCAACTGTCATCTACTATCTTAGTTTATTAATTTCATTGTCAATTTCTGCTGTTGGATGACAAGAAGGCAACCAGTGCTGTGACATATTTAGAGAATTAGAAAAATTTAGTTTCATGTATTTAATATACAGTGGAAACCTACTACGCCAATGGTTACTTTTTCAAATGAAGTTATTCTTTACTTTGTGTGTATGTGTGTGTGTGTATGTTTTGTGTTTTTTGATTTGTTTTTTTTTTTTTTTTGTTTTTCCCACTGTATTCTTATTTTTTCCCATAACTATTAGTAATATTTCATGGACAAAGTGCAATTTTTAATTCTGGAATTCTGCTCTGTTCTAACTATCAGAGTAGAATTTTTCATGTTGCTATTAATATAAGGCATGTCCTCTATATTTTCATATATCTTTCTACTGACTGAAAAATATATATATATATATATGATGTAGTGAAACTGCTAACAATCCGAGCCTTTGAAAACAGGTGATGAAAGCCACCTCATATCTAAAGCATCCCCAGGTCACAGCTGTCACACCGCTATTCATTGCTGTCACAGTCTGCTTTCCCTGGTTGTTGTTGCTCTCCTCTTATTCATCCAACTCATATATCTAAACATTCCATCACAAAACATCTAATGTTTGTCTTATGTTCGAAAGGGCAAAAAACTATTCTGAAATATAATTCTGAAGATTTTAGAGCTCAGAGTTCATTGCCAAAAAAAAAAAAAAAAAAAGTGTTGCTTTCTAAGTTTTCCCTTATAATTTAGCCTTTGTCTCATCTCCTGAACACAGCAGGATAAAATGTTTGGCTATACATGATCTCAGCTTTATTCCACCTTTTTATCATGAAGAAATTAAATATTACCCAGTAATAGAAAGGCATTTTAAGCTTTGTGAGTTTAAAGATAACAACACTAACTGTGAACTCAGTGAATTGGAAAAAAAGGTCAGCAAGTCATCCACTGTGGCACTGTTCACAGTTCTAGTATCCAGTAAACCAGGAAATTTATAAGCTGAAGACTCCTGTTTTCTAAGACTGAATTTCATTTCCATTTACTTAATTAGATATGGTAACTCTGGATATACTTTTCAGAGTAGAAATTTCTCATAGGTTATCTAACTTCAAAGTTTAAACTTATATAGTACTCTAATTTCAAATCTACACTGACATTTCAGGTTATAAAGATTAACTTAACGATGAGTGATTCACAGTCCTTTTAAATCAGCTTCTGGAAAATTGTAATTGAGGAAAAGTATTTAAGTAAACCAAGGTTAAAAGATCGATCCAGAAGATAATGAAAACAAAGCCAAAGAGCCTAAAAATGTAGCAGTATAAGGAAAATATTATTCTAATAACAAACATTCTTGTAAAAGAGAGCAACTTCACTATTTATCCATTCCTACAAAAATAAAGGAAAAGCAGGTTTGACCTTCTCACTTAGATCTATTCTCTAAAATATTTATTTTAGTTGTAGTAAAAGCTATTATTCATTGCTAGTGTAAGGTTCCGAAAGTATGCTGATTGAAGTTTGCTTCTCAACTTCTCAGTGCATATAATTCAACAGGCACTAAACTCACAGCCTCTGATTATTTCTAGTGAGGGAATGGTAAATTTCCAGCAATGTTATTTCCATGCTGATGGGAAGAAAATCCCCCAAACAATGACCTTGTGTTTTTATGTTGATCAGGTTTTGTTTTCAATCCTGTTTAGTATTAAAAAATAGGAGCATAATAGGCTGTGTTCTCTCTATCCACATGACCATATTCATCTTTCCTAGGCAAAAGCAGAGGACATGAATCTAGAGTTATGGTGTACCACAAAGATGCTGAAGAGTAGAAAAGTATGTATAAGTTCCCGAGCCTTAAAGAATTACTGAAATAATTATATGCAGCAAGATGTGAGTTTTGTATGGCAGTTTATCACTCTTTTATTTATATATTTACCTTTAATATAAATGTATAGTGGGTAGTATGCTACAGGTCTTGACTGAAGATACAGCAGTGCTTAGATAGTGTCTCCGTCAGGTTCTATGTAAATGTCCCTTAACCATGAACTTAA
This sequence comes from Anas platyrhynchos, assembly GCF_047663525.1. Classification (NCBI taxonomy): domain Eukaryota; kingdom Metazoa; phylum Chordata; class Aves; order Anseriformes; family Anatidae; genus Anas; species Anas platyrhynchos. The sequence goes on along the minus strand of NC_092587.1, from coordinate 165,757,294 downwards.
ATGTATAAACATTAAAAAAAAAAAATGTATTTCAATTCTGAGTGAGAATGCGCTTCAAAAAAGAACATAAGTTAATTTGGCCATTTAAAAACACTTAATTATAAATCCACGTCTTTCCAGTTACCCGTTATGTGCAAACCAGATGGGAACATCAAACCTGTTTTGTTAAATAATGTGCAAAATGTTATGAGAGGAGCTGCACAAAAGTTGGTTGCTATGATGAAGATTTTTGTAGCATAAATAAAGAACTGTTGAATTTTCATAGGTATATAAGAAAAGACAAAGAGATGATAAATAGTGCTGATTATTTATACAAGCATATGCTTAAACAATCAAGATTTAGGGGGGAAAAAATGTTACAAAATGCTCCTAAAATAATTCAAACTGAAAATCAACATTTTCTGGGTATTTTTAAGTTCTTCACCTAGGTTAGACCAAAATTATCTTTCTACCTAAATGAGCTACAAGAGTGAGCCTGTTTAGAAGTTAAAGAACTCTGGGATAAGGAAAATCTGGTATGGCGCTGTCTATGGTTAAAATAATATACATAATTACATAATGACAAAGTCTCTCTTTCAGAGTCCAATATTTTTAAACCTATTAGACAGATTTAAATTAGATGAGTAAGAGTTACATCTCAGTTAAGTGCTTCCAGGGTCGTCATCTTCCCATAATTGGTTTAGATCTAAGAACACACCAGGCCCACTTCCTACAGCCTACTTTCCACAGAAGTGTTTTTCTTTTTTGTTTGTTTGTTTGTTTGTTTGTTTTGTTTTTGTTTTTGTTTTTGTTTTCTCATAACCTGGGAGCTATGTTGCATTCCAAATGCAAATTTTTGTCAAAGTTTTGAACAGAAAGTTAAAAATACTAGTGAAGATCAAATTTTGAATTCTTTTATATGAAATAAAATAGCTCACAGATGATGAAAGAGAGGGAAATACTAGGAAAAATAGTGAAAACAAAGTTTTGTTGCTAAATTCATAATTTTCAAGTGTACTTTTGCACGTGCTCCTCCATCAAAACTTTTGTAGCTCCTGATTTGAAGGTCCAAAAGATTTTACATTTACCCAGATCTTGTCAAAGGGATTGTGTTAAATGACAGATTTCCAATATAGTTGTAAAATGTCAAATAACCAAATAAAATTTATTTATTTATTTTGTTCATTTGTTTGTTTGCTTTCTAATGTAAGGAAGTTATGTAATAGCACAAAAGTAACTAGCACACAATTCTTTTTGTATCTTGTGTATTAGAACTAAAGAAGGATAAAAATGCAAAATGTAAATATCTGAATTAATGTCAAATCAAATCATAAATATCTGGTAGTAAGATAAAAAAAGCTTTTAAAATAAATACAGATCATCCTCAGTCAAAAAGAGAGAAGATTCCATGCCTCTGCTAAATAAATCTCTGACCAAATTGATTTGGGATGGAGAAGGGGCTAGACTGCTACTCTTATAGGCAATAAAACCTAAAATGGGTAGATATTTTCAGATTAAGAGTTCTCTACAGTACTATTATTATGACCTGGAGATTATTGGGTCTGTTCTGTGTAACTTTATTACATTCTGTTCCAGCATTTGGCAATTTAGAGACAAAGTATTAAGCCTTTCAGCCTTCAGATACTTTGCAGCATTTCAGTTCAAATGCTTAGAATTACAAATTGGAAGAACAGACAGACTCCATCTTTGTTTGTTCTAATTTAACAATGAAATCATGTCTTACTTTATCTTGAGGAACATGCCATTAGATTACAGACTATTAAATATGAGAAACCAGAAAGCTGTGTATTCTGTATGAAAAGTGCTTCAGCTTGAGCATTATTTTAATACTTATGATATGGGAGAGGAGAAGGTAGAACTAGTGACCAGTAGCCTACTGTTCTCAGAGCTACATATTGACTTTATGACTTACCTTATAAGATCTGACACCTACCCATCCTTGTAATACTTATGATGGCTCTGGCTGTGCTAGATTTATTTTACTTTATTTTTAATATACTTACCTTAATAACAGATGTCTCAACTCTGGATGGAGGACTCTGCACTTGTGCTGCTGCTGCCATGTTGGCAATGGTACTAAGGTGATTCATCTGGCTCATAGCCATTGTGACAGATGCTGGAGGTAGGCTCACAGGAATTAATGGGTGGGGCATCATCATAAAAGGAAGTTCCAGTCCTGGTGGGGAAAAAATAAATGAAAATAGGATTACTTCTTTTCTCTCTCTTTCTCTCTCTATATATTTTTTTATATATATATATAAATACATTGTGTTTTTTTCTGTTTTCTCCTCATGGACAATACTCAACTTATGGATGACAAGATGGGTCCCATATCAAGACAAAGCAGCAATGCATCTTTTCTTTTCTGGGATGTGCACATGTAAATCACTAGCAAACATGGAGGGTTTTTAGATACAAGTAGAGGCTATTAGACATCTTAGTTTGTTCATATCAGTGTAATGTTGTACAGTGTCATTGATGAGCAAAGGCTGTTTATTATCTTTTCTAGTATCTGCTGTAAAGTGACTTAGCAATGCGTTACCATGCCACTTACACACTGGTTAATAATTAAGTATCAATTTTATTGCATACATATTTGTTCTTTATCAACTCCACTTCCCCAGCTAGAACTTTGAAGAAAGTATTCCAATATCCCCCATAACTTTGACTTTTTGATAGCCTATTTATGTAAACACAAAATCAAGACAGGAATTGGAAGACTACTGATGTTAGTGCTGAAAGATGTCAACCCGTACCATTTGGCAGAAGGTGATTCTGTTGAAGAGGGTTGAGAGGATGGCTAACTGGAACATTATGCTGTCCAGGCAAGTTGGGGTGGTTAACAGAGGACTGTGATCCCTGGGTGGGGGGAGACTGAAGTTTTTCTTTATCCCAAGAACCATCACTGCTGCCTGTTGGGAATGAATATATATTATTTGGATGAAGGAAAACTCCAAATTTTTAATGTCTGAATCTGCAAGGAAGGCCAGCAATTTAACCTTCCTTGCAAGTGGCAATTTTCATTTATTTATTTATTCAATATGTGGGCTGGGAGAAGGGCAATTTATTTTTCTTTTCTGTTGTTGTTGGTAGTGGTGTTGTGTGTTTATTTATTTATTTATTTATTTATTTATTTTTGGTGGTGGTGGTGTGTTTGTTTTTTTTTTTCATCTGCTGAAAAAAAGATATGCAAGGATAACTTATTAATTTGAGTTAGAACAGACTTAAAAGTATTATAGTGGTGTTCAATCACACAAACTTTTTGTCTGATGTATTAATGTTTTTACATATACTTTTGCCATTCATAGTAAATAAAAAACATATGTGGCATTTGTTTTATATGTTTATTATATAAAAAAAAAAAGTTTTGTCTATTAATCCAATTAAAATTTAAACTACATTCATATTTCTTCCTGTACTTTTGAATGAACAAACATTATAGGAATTAACTAAAATATTCATTTATTGAACATGCTTGGGTGACCTTTTCTTGTTGTATATTAAATTTTTATTTTGCATTATTAATTAAAATGTAAGGAAATATTAATTGATTCCTTCAGTCTCTTTTTAGTGGAATGGACTAACAGCAAGGAAAAGTGTGGACAAAAAAAGGGTTGAGACGAGCAATAGTTCATGTAGTTGAGCATTTTTGCTGGGCCCCTGATAAAAAATACACACAGAGCTAAATGGAACAACAGAATTAAGGGACAATAAAAACTATTAACCTGTATGGCTTTGTATAGTAGAAATGGAAAATCCTTTCTTAAGACATTATTTATTGTACATATTCATGTGTAATGCTCAGATTGAGTATATATATGTCTACACATATGAAGAAATCCATAGACTATTGTATGTTTGTATATTTATCATATAAAATCAATAAAAAATGTTTGAATATATCAATAAATCACTATATCTATGAATTCCCAGCAGCATTAATATACACATCAGCAATATCTGACCTCTTCCTTTTTCATATGGAGTGCAATTTCACCTTCCTGACAATGTTTCTGCTGTTTTCATGTGATTTTTTCTTGATAAGGACTTCAGGATAACATTAGTCAAAACCTATTTAATCTATACTCAGCTTATATTTAGCATTGAAGGTTACAATGAAGTGCATATTTCTGAATGCTTTTCTGCATCATACTACCTAATAAACAGCAGGGCCTTGAAAGCAACAGGACTAATACTACCTCCTCCTTACTTCAGTAGAAATTAAGCACATTGATCTTGACATTTTTTAACATCAATTTTATGGGATGACAAAAGCACAAAAGTTGGTAGAATTCCAATTTAATTTCTCTACATCTATTAAAAACCTGATTATAAAAGTTGTACAACATAGTTTATAATGAAAAATACTCCATTATTGCCATGATTTTCTTTCCCTAGTTACTTCATGAAGACAGCTAAGGCTCAATATAAATTCTAACTCATTAGCTCAATACTGTCTCAATCCCAGTATAAATTGTTCAGAAGAAGGTAATAAAAATTCAGCCCTAACTCTACCACACTCAAACACAGCAATTTTATGAAACAACAAAAAGGATCAACTATATTAGATACTTCTACTATTTTACACAAAATTGTCACCACCTTTATGCAACGCATATAGCTGAGCTGGTTAATAACTGATTTGAATCTCATCATCACCTCTAATAAGCAAACATGTTTTCTTGTATTTTGAGAACTCAGGGACTCTAAAAAACACATGAAACAACTTTCAAACACATATATAATTAAAGGAGCTAAATCTTAGCTGAAAAAAAAAATCTAATTTTCTTTTCGCACAGTTTCTGCTTATTGCCACTGTGACATTTATATTTCATTTATTCTGAATATTCATCCAAATATGACTCCACAGATGAGAGTCAAACAGAAAATGTGTTCACCTCACTTAATTTAAGCCAAGATGTGGGTGTTGATGCTGATATGGACTCAGTAGAAGAAGACAGGTAGTTCCAAAGAGTTGTTCATTCCATCTTTGGGTACATGTACACAAATAATAAAGCTCTTTGTATGGCACTTAGGGCTTCATTGAAAAACAGCCACCAAAAATCTGAAAAGTATTGAGCAGGAACAAGCCCAATCTAAATCTTTGCTCCTGTTAAATAAAGGTCAAAGAAAGAACTTTGTTCTGGCAAATAATGTATCAGAGTACATCTGACTTGTCCATGCTGCTCTTATTTCATGCTGGATGCAGATGTCTGTCCTGCTGCATCTACTGTGAAGCCAGCATAAGCCCTGTGTGTTGGCTAGTTTAACACAAGTGGGACTATACTGCAATTCAAATGAATACCAGTACTGCCTAGTAACCAGGTAACGCCTACACATACAAGAGATGAAGAAGGAAAGAACATAAGAGACAAATGGAATGAATGCCCTCTGGGCTTGCCTAAATCTTAATAGTAAATGCAGAGAAAGCGTTTACAAATGGATTAGACTTAGATAGCTTAAGTAAAATGAATCTGTGTCAATATGTCTTCCTTTTGTAGCTACAAACTCTCCAATCCTCACCATCCACTGGAAAAAAAAAAAAAAAAAAAAAAAAAAAAAAAAAAAAAAAAAAAAAAACTATTTATTTATTTATTTATAGACATTTATTTCTGTTATTCTTAAAAAACAAACAACAAAAATAAAATAGAAAAGAATATTCAGTTTGTAAAATGTATTTCACACCTGGAGCAAAGTTCTTGAATTTACATGTACAGTTATAGTATTCTTAACAAAGAGACCATTTTACAAATCTTTTAAACACTTTAAAAAAAAAACTTTCCCATCCAAAGATGATGACATACATACGTACCACGCATATATGAATACATACAATATGTAGAATATATTATTAAGTATCATGAATATTTGTTAATATGATAAGTATGGAAGTTTTCTGCATTTCAATTTCATAGAGCTGGTGAACTCCTAGTAATAAGACATTTTTCCTATTTATTAACAGGACCATCTACATTACAATTAATTTCATGTTACATGCTGATGTTTGATATGGAGATAGAGTCAATTCTACTGTAACCTTTCATAACCTGGTCAAAATATTTTGCACAGTCAGTCATAGATTGCCAATTAGGCACTGATTATGTGGCCCAGAAATTAAATCTTTTTTAAAATCAGAACTCCTTTCTACTTCCATAGTACTGTATGTCTATTCTTTTAGAGGGATACCAAAACAAATACTGAATTGGAATAGATAAGTCTCAGAAAGCAAAGTATTGAGGGTAGTGTCTAGTCAGTTACAGATTCCTTCATACTTGTAGTCCAGCATCATCTGTCAAGATTTGTTTACAATGAAAATGATTCATAGACAGAATCCAATCCACAACATTAGAAACCACTTTCAAAATACAGGCTGCTGCACTACTTAACACTTTAAGTGGACAGACATGAAAATAAATAGTCTTGGCCATTTGCTGTGTGTTTCTTACATTAGTTAAGCATAACAATTTTCCTCTTAGAGGAAACAGTTATTTTCATTAATGTCAAAGAAAAATAAGTGTTATTCCTTAGACACTACTCACCGTCTGTACAATTAAGTGCAAGCCACCACTTCTGTCACTTTCTACATTTGATTTGGACTTAATGCATACAGTGGTTTCAAAGAGTATTAAAAATTTGTTGCCTTCTTCCTCTTCACTTGTTGCCCTGCTGGAGGCTTACGTTTTTCCAGTTTCCATCAGTAGCTGACAAGTCATTGTAATAGGATTAAAAGCTTGGACACCTGATATCCCTGGGTGCTGCAGTTCACCCTCATAAAAGCTGTTTGCTTTAAATTGAGAGAAAATCGTTTTTAGTGGCATAATTAATTAAATTATGCAAAGTATTCCAGATACAGCACAACCCTTTCTAAAGCAGCAATTGGAAGCTCTACATTGCTTTCAAACTGCATTTCAATTCATGCTGCACCAAGTTGATGAGAGAGTAGTGTTTTCAAGGCTTTCAAGCACAAGGGACGTAATTTTGAAATGTATATGCTTCACATTAACTGCTCAAACTCCACACATGTGCCCTCAAATAGGCGATTCAATAGCCAACTATGTTGTTCCTGTTCTATAGTACTAATATAAGCATTCAAAAATTTGAAATTAAAGTTCCAAGTGTAAGTAGATATTTAAAAAATGTGTTCAGGGTGTCTCATGTTTACTCATCACAGTCTGATGGAACAAAAATAACAATGCATTTTCATAATTTCAAAGACTGATTAAAGAATTTGGTGTTTCCCCAACAATCAACATTTCAGCACGTATTTTCTATAATGTGAGCTACCTTCTCTAATAATCAGCAGTTATACAACAAACCATTATTTGTACACTGAAGTGGATAGGTAAAAATGTGATGAATGGATTATTTGTATTCATTAGTAGCACAATTAGGTAGCTAAAGATGATAATAATAAATGAAAATAATTCTGGACTGGAAAGTAATGCACTCAAGAAAATGAAGCAGAAAACTAGGCTGTACACTGTCAACCTTGCAAGCAAACTGATCTCAGAATAACAGATTCATTTTCAGAAACCCATCTCTTATTTGCTTATCTTTTCTTTTCTAATTCTGTCCCCATTAACATTCAGCTTGTCTCAGTTAAGTTTCCTATAATGTAAGCTAAGCATTTTAGTTCCCTTTATAGGCAGTAGGGATATAGCCAATAAGCTCTAGAGAACTGTTGAGCTCACTCCATAGGAAACAGCTATCTTTGGTCAGCTGAATCTGAATCTTCTGGTTTTGGTGACTGCAGTGACTTCCCCCAGACTCAATTCACACCTAAACACACACCACCTGAGACAGCTAAAATAACTTCAGACATTCTTATAGGATAGATGATTACAGAACAATACCTGCAGGAGACCCCATGGTCATCTAGAGATGGAGGTCAGGCACTATCTAAGATAGCAGTAAGTATCTAAGATAGCAGTAAATACATACCTATGTCTAGGCAACTGAGTCAGATCTGTCCTGATTTTAGGTGGATTTTAGAAACTAAAACCAGAGCTACAAAGATGGTAAACGGCCTAGAGGGGAAGACATACAAGGAGCGACTAAGATCACTTTGCGTGTTCAGCCTAGAAATGAGAAGGCTGAGGGAAGACCTCATCGTGGCCTACAGCTTCCTCACATGGGAGAGTGGAGGGGCAGGTGCTGATCTCTTCTCTCTGATAACCAGTGATAGGACCTGAAGGAATGGATTCAAACTGAGACAGAGGAGGTTCAGGTTGGATATTGGGAAAAGGTTCTTCACTGAGAGGGTGCTCATGCACTGGAACAGGCTCCCCAGGGTCTTAGTCATGGCACCAAGCCTGCCAGAGTTTAAGGGTTTGGACTATGCTCTCAGTCATGTGGTCGGAATTTTTGGGTAGACCTGTGTGGAGTCAGGAGTTGGACCCAATGAACCTTGTGGCTCCCTTCCAACTCGGGATATTCTATGATTCAATTCTATAATTCTATGATTCCAGGCTCTCAAGTCTTCCTTTCATGTGGAAAACTTACTTATTTTATGGCATCTCACAGAGGACTCCATGTCTGTCCTTAGACAAGGGAAACCTAGCCCCAGCTCAGCCATTGTTTCAGATAATATTTGTAGTGGGTTTACGTGGCAAGGTTTTGGTAGTAGGGGGCCATAGGGGTGGCTTCTGTGAGAAGGATCTAGAAGCTGCCCCATGTTTGGTAAGGGCCCCACTGCTGACCAGAGCTGAGCCAATAAGCGATGTTGTTTTGCGCCTCTGTGAGAGCATATTTAAGACAGGGAAAAAAAAAAACGCTGCACCGCACAGCAGCTGGGAGAGTGAGAGGAGAGAGGAACAGCCTTGCAGGCACCAAGGTCAGTGAAGAAGGAGGGGGAGAGGTGCTCCAGGCACTGGAGCAGAAGTCCCCTGCAGCCCATGGAGTACCACGGTGGAGCAGGGTTCCACGCTGCAGCCCATGGAGGAGACCACGGTGGAGCAGGTGGCCCTGCACCGACTGAGGCTGCCGCCTGTGGAAGACCCCTGCCCAAGCAGATTCCGGGCCGGGCCCGTGGAGAGGAGACCACGCAGGAGCAGGTGACCTGGCAGGAGCTGCTGCCCATGGGGGACCCAGGTTGGAGCAGTTTTCTTCTGAGGGATGGACCCCGTGGTACGGACCCATATCTGGAGCAGCTCTGGAAGAGCTGCTGCCTGTGGGAAGCCCACGCCAGATCAGTTCATCAAGGACTGTATCCCATGGGTGGGACCCCACAGCACAGGAGACGAGAGTGACCAAGAAGGAGCGGCAGAGAAGAAGTGCTGTAGACTGACCATAACCCCCATTCCCCCGTTCCCCTGCGCCGCTCGGGGGGGAGGAGGTGGAAGAGGGTGGATGGGGGGGAAGGTGTTTTTGGTTTCTTTCCTTTGTTTCTCACTTCTCTAGCTTGTTACTAATAAGCAATAAATCTTACTGTCTCCCTATGCCAAGTCTGTTTTGCACGTTACAATAATTACTGCGTGATCTCCTTGTCCTTATCTCAACCTTTGAGCCCTTTTCATTGTATTTTCTCCCCATTCCTCTTTGAGGAGGGGGAGTGAGAGAGCAGTTGTAGTGGAGCTCAGCTGCCCACTGGAGCGGAACCACCACAATATTACATACACAAGCAGTATCATGTGGCAAAAAGACAAACGACAGACAGAATTTCTACTACAAACTCAAACTTTTTTTTTCTTTTTATTTTCTTTTTTCCCTTCCTCTCCACATTATTTTTGGTACTACTGATCTTCTCTGAGTCCCCTTAATCTTGCAAACAAGACTGCTGTTATCTTCTGTGTTTGCGGAAACAAACTGTATCTCAGCAACAATTACCAAACAAAACATCAGTATCAGCTGTGTTGGCTCATTTTTTTCTGAAGTGGACTACTCTTCACTATCTACTTCATTATTTATTTCCATTGGAAAATATGCATAATCAGTGTGCAAAAAGTTGGTAATCTTAGCATGTGACAGTGAGGAACCACTCATACCACTGTTTGAATCAAATCCTTCTTTAGATTTGATTGTTATAAATTTGTGATTTCATTTTTGTGTAACTCAATTCAGTCTCCTGAAATCAGCTACGGTTTTTACCTGCCATAAATGAGTGTTGTGAGGTATATAAAGGACAGACATTTATAGATAAAAGCATTTTTATAAGACCTCTGTATTACTATTATATCATTAAAAACAAATATAATTTTGCCTTATATAAATCCTGTCTGTCTCTTATTATCAATATGAAATATCTATTATATATATTACTACCTCTTCTGAGAGGTAGTAAAATGTTCAGGAGACCAAGTACTATGGCAAAGAGGAATAATAAGTTTCCAAAGACTTCCCTGAAACTCTTTGTGTTTCTTTGTTTTTCTAGATACGGATTTTTCTTTTTTCTTTTTTTTTTTTTTTTTCCACGGAAAGCCTTGCCTTGTAATTTTATGGTTATATAGTCATGCTAATGCTCTTAAATAGACCATGAGGAATGTGGCCTGATAATTGAAAGTTTTTATAATTTTCTCTAACATATTGGGTTTATGGGTTTAGTATTTGTAGTTCTGCTGTTTTACAGAAAACAAGAATGTACAGAAGAAAATTCTGAAAGAAAAAAATATATAGTTGATATACATTTTCCCACCAAAAAATATAAAGGAGAATCTGGAAAAAAAAAAAAAAAGAGGTGTTTGGCCTCAGTCATATTGACTGCTTCATTTATTGTCTTTATTGTCTTTATTTTATTACATAGACCATGGCAGAGTTTTGTTCCCACTTTATTCCACCTTTCCACATTTATCTTCTGATAAATAACAATTGCAGTACAAACAGGTAATTCCAGGAAACAAGATGGAATTCTACATGCTGAATATCAGGGTATAGTCTTAATTACATATCAGAAAATATTGAATTTATATAAACTAATAAGCGATATATTATTTTTTTTTACACTAGCACTGAATCCCATGAAATATATATTTCACACTTTATACTAATCTTTCATTATTTTGGCAGAGATTAACACAGGAAAAGCTTTTTTTTTTCTTTTTTTTTCCTTTTTTAATTCAATTTAAGGAATAATGAAACTGTCCAATGCAAGTGAAAGCTCAGCAGCTCAGTCACAGGATGTGTGACATTCACCTAAAAATAGATTTTTCTTTTGTCTCCTTTCACAAGTACCTACCTTCTCATTTCATAGATAATACACAGTTTATTAGTATGGTTATATAATGTTATATGATAAAAGTGCAATTTATACATGTAAAACTAAATGTGAAGTCATAAGAAAAAAATAAAATAAAATAAAATTAGACATAGCTGTAGCACTGTGTTCAGGAAAACAGTAACTGGACAATATTTTCCTATTAGGTACACCTAAGCAAATATGTTAATTTCAGAGCAGATAGCTAGAATCGCAATTAGTCCCTTGATGTAGAATTTTTATGACGTAACTATAAGCATGTTATGAGAACTCTACAAAAATAGGCGAATAGCAACATTTATTTTATCTTATTCAACATAGAATCATAGAATCATAAAGGTTGGAATAGACCTCCAAGATCATCTGATCCAACCATCCCCCTAGCACCAATATAACCCACTAAACCATGTCCCTAAGCACCACATTCAACCTTGCCTTAAACGCCTACAGGGACAGTGACTCTACCACCTCCCTGGGCAGCCCATTCCAATGCCTAACTACTCTGTCTGAGAAGGAATTTCTCCTACTTTCCAACCCAAACCTCCTCTGGCACTACTTGAGGCCATTCCCTCCAGTCCTGTCGCTAGTTATCTGTAAGAAGAGGCTGACCCGCAGCTCTCCACATCTTCCTTTCAAGTGGTTGTAGAAAGCAATAAGGTCTCCCCTCAGCCTCCTCTTCTCCAGACTAAACAAGCCCAGTTTCCTCAGCTGCTCCTTATAGAACTTGTGTTCCAGACTCTTCACCAGCTTCATAGCCCTTCTCTGGACATACTCTAGGGCCTTGATGCCTTTGTTGTAGTGAGGGGCCCAAAACTGAACACAATACTCGAGGCGCAGCCTCACCAGAGCAGAGTGCAGGGGGACAATCACCTCCCTGGTCCTGCTGGCTACACTATTCCTGATACAAGCCAGGATGCCCTTGGCCTTCTTGGCCACCTGGGCACACTGCAGGCTCACAAGCATCAACCAATACCCCCAAATCTTTTTCTTCTGCACATCTTTCCAGCTACTCTGCCCCAAGCCTGTAGCATTACATGGGGTAGTTGTGACCAAAGTGCAGGACCTGGCACTTAACCGTGTTGGACCCCATCCCTTTGGCCTCTGCCCACCGACCCATCCTGTCCAGGTCTTTCTATCCTCTGGCAGACATACACTTCCCCCCAGTTTGGTGTTGTCTGCCAGCTTACTGAGGGTGCACTCAATTCCCTCATCCAAATCATCAATAAAGATATTAAAGAGGATGGGCCTTCTTTAATAATCTCCCCTGGCACAACTTTAGCCCTTTCCCCCTTATCCTATCATTGGGCATGTGGGAGAATAGACCAATCCCCACCTCGCTATGGCTTCCTTTAAGGTACCTATTTGTGACAGTCCAGGTGGAGCAGCAGGTCTCTAATTACCTGAACGGTGAGGGGTTTATTCTGCTCCCCGTCCCAGACTTCCAGTTCCAGAGGCTGAGTACTCCAAGGATAAGTGGTCTGGCTAGTAAAGACAAATGTAAAGCCTTTTCCTTATCCTCAGTAGTCATGTTCCCCGCTGTGTCCAGTGAGGATGGAGATTCTCCTTGGGCCTCCTCTTGCCATTAATATATTTATAAAAACATATTTTGTTATCCTTAACCATAGCGGCCAGGTTGAGCTCGTGCTGGGCTTTAGCCTTCCTGATTTTCTCTCTGGCAACTTCCTCATACTCTCACCAAGCTGCTTGTCCCTTTCTGCATCGGACATAAACTCTCTTTTTCTCCCAGACTCTCAGTAAAAGTTCCCTGTTCAGCCATTCCAGTCTTATTCCCTTACAGCTCAACTTACAGCACACAAGGATATCCTACTCCTGCACCTTTAAGACTTCCTTCTTGAGGAGTGCCCAGCCTTCATGGACCCCTCTGCCCTTCAGGACAGAACCCCAAGAAATCCTCCCTACCAATGTCCCAAATAGCTCAAAGTCTGCCTTCCAGAAGTCCAAGGTAGCAGTTTTACTGACCCCCCTCCTGACTTCACAAAGAATAGAGAATTCTACCCTTTCATCATCACTCTGCCGATGACAGTTCCCGACCACCACATCTCCCACCAGTCCCTCTCTGTTTATTAGGTAATTAATTTATTACTATATATTCACATTTTGTATAACTCTGCATACGAATATCTCCTGTACACTTAAGGAACAGGTAAAAGAGTATGTCCAGCTGAGTAGCATATAACTGCCACAGGAAAGCCAGAAGACTGCACAGGCTCTGAAGTCCATAGAGAAATTACCTCATCCTTTTGTAAGCAGGTGTTAACTCTGAGAGGAATTGTCTTTCTCCTAAATTGTTTGTACTGCTTTAATCTGCCTTGACCACTACGATATAATCTTAATTTTCTAGTTCTTATATAGTACTTTTTTTCGTAAATTTGCAGCATGGAAAAGTGTCACACCTCAAAGGAATCCAGTGAACATTAAAGAAAAAAAAAAAAAAAAGCCTCTTTTAGATGCTAAACTTCTGTGTTATTTGGACACATACAGATAAATGTGTATCCATGTGTACATCTGTCTACTTTTATGTGTATGCATGCATGCACACACACAAACTGCACATGTAAATATATAAGGGATACAACAAACTGTCAGCCAGAAATTCACTAATAAATATCCTTTTCATACATTTGGATTTGTAAACAGCATATGTATACTTCAGCCAGCTCCAATGCCAGTACATTCAGCCTAACAAGCAAAATCAGACCATGAATCATACTTCCTTCATTGCAGTTTATCACATACGACCTAGTGTTTGCCACAGAGTAAGAATCATTATTATAGCTGTTATACAGTACATCACTATGCTACAGTAACTTCATTGAAGCACACTGAACAACATTCAAGCACTTCAGCCTTTATGTTTTTGTTTGTTTGTCTGTTTTTTCTCTATTTCCCGAGACAGATTACTATGCCATTCTGCTACTTAGAGAAGGAAATCTTTACTCAAAGTTCATGGATCCTGAATCTTGCTTCTGGACTGCTGAAACTTTTACTCTTCTTGCACACAATGTATTGTTTGTTCAGGATGATGACAACAGAAATGACTACTTGTATGAGTAGTAGTAATGGTAGTAGTAATATGTGATACTTAGTGCAGATGGGCAGTCCTAGTTTCATTGTCCTGAAAGGCTTACAATGTGAAATTACATAAGAAATGGTAGGCATACAAAGACAGCAGACCACAAGGAATTTCACTCAGTAGGGAGATATATACACATATCTGCTATAATTGCCTCTCACAAATGACGCTGCTTATGCAAAAAGGATCATTTTCTCTTTGAAATTTAGTCTACCAATATTTTTCTACTTCTTACATATTGATACCCTCCCCATTCAAAACTACTACTGTTTATCTGACTGGAGCCTTACAAAAATTGTCAAAGTTAAAAAGCAATAGCATCCCAAAGCATGGAATTGGATTTAAGAGAGTAGGAATACAAAAGAGATATATCTTAATATATTTCTTAAACCTTTTATTGGTTTTTGCAATCTTATTGTAGCTATTTTCTAATCAATTTTGCTATATTTGTTTCACTTTTAAACTGGAAAGACATCACCATTTTAAAGATAATAAGGCCATACTTTGTGTGTGTGTGTCTTTGGGGTTGGTTGTTTGTTTTTCTGTTTTACTCCAGAAAAGTCTGGACCACTCTTACCAACATTCATTTCTAATGCCAAAACATTTTCACCTACTGTAGAAGAAACAAAATAGACAATCCAGTGTTTGACACAAAATCCTATTGTCATTAAATGATAGCAAGGTATGCTAATTTGTTCAACTGTAGTTTTTTAGAGTTGTCTCTTCTTGTCCTTTAATAGTTCTAGACAAGGAATTTCTCCCCAGCTGTAAGATAAAGATTTAGTACTCTGAACTTTACAAACCCCCAAAAATTTAATAGTCATTCTAGGCTGTTTTTAAAAGAGTCTTATATCAACACAATTTCTGCAGAATTGCAAACACCTTTTAATTGTACTTTAAACAATATGTATAACTTTGTGTCTCAGACAAAAAGTCCTATCAAGGGATTTACATTCAGACCCATCCCATTTATTAAAAATGACGATGGTAAACTCTTTCACTGGTTAGGAAAAGACATAAGCACCTCTCTGCTTCCCTTTCCTTCTTCCATGAATCCCTCTTCATTAGGAGTAGTTCAGCTAGTCAAGAAGTGAGGAAGGGTACATAACAGGAGACAGAATACATACATATGAGAGAGACAAAAACAAACAAACAAACAAAAAAACAAAAAACCTTTAGCCCATTCCCCCACATCCTATCATTGGGCACGTGGGAGAATAGACCAATCCCCACCTCGCTACAGCCTTCTTTAAGGTATCTATACACTGCGATAAGGTCACCCCCGAGCCTCCTCTTGTCCAGACTGAACAAGCCCAGCTCCCTCAGCCGCTCTTCGTAAGACTTGTTCTCCAGACCCCTCACCAGCTTTGTCGCCCTTCTCTGGACTCTCTCGAGCACCTCCATGTACTTCTTGTAGCAAGGGGCCCCAAACTGAACACAGTACTCCAGGTATGGCTTCACCAGAACCAAGTGCAAGGGAACAACCACTTCCCTAGCCTTGCTGGCCACACCATTTCTTATACAAGTCAGGATGCCATTGGCCTTCCTGGCCACCTGAGCACACTGCTGCCTCATATTCAGCCAACTATCCACCAATGCTCCCAGGTCCTTCTCTGCCAGACTGCTTTCTAACCACTCATCTCCCAGCCTGTAGCGCTGCTTGGGGTTGTTGTGCCCCAGGTGCAGGACCCGGCACTTGGCCTTGTTGAACTTCATGCAGTTGACCTCAGCCCATCGGTCCAGCCTATCCAGATCCTTCTGCAGAGCCTCGAGCAGATCGACACACGCACCTAACTTTGTGTCATCTGCGAACTTACTGAGGGTGCATTCGATCCCCTCATCCAGATCATCAATAAAGATATTAAAGATAACTGGCCCTGGAGAACACCACTAGTGACCAGCCTCCAACTGGATTTAACTCCATTCACCACAACTCTGGGCCTGGCTATCCAGCCAGTTTCTAACCCAATGACGCGTACGCCAGTCCAAGCCAAGAGCAGACAGTTTCTTGAGGAGAATGCTGTGGGAAACGGTGTCAAAAGCCTTACTGAAGTCAAGGTGGACCACATTTGCAGCCTTTACCTCATCCACCAAGCACATCACTTTGTCATGGAAGGAGATCAGGTTTGTTAAGCAGGACCTGCCTTTCATAAACCCATGCTGACTGGGCCTGATTGCCTGCTTGCCCTGCAAGTGCCACGTGATAACACTCAGGATAATCTGCTTCATGACCTTTCCTGGAACTGAGGTCAAACTGATAGGCCTATAGTTTCCTGGGTCTACCCTACAGCCCTTCTGGTAGATGGGTGTCACATTTGCTAGCTGCCAGTCAGCTGTGACCTCCCCTGATAGACAGGACTGCCGATAAATGATGGAAAGCAGCTTGGCCAGTTCTTCCACCAGTTCCCTCAGCACCCTCGGGTAGATCCCATCTGGCACCATTGACTTGTGCATATCTAAGTGCTGTAGTAGGTTGCCAACCATTTCCTCATGGATTGTGAGGGCCACATTCTGCTCCCCACCCCCTTCCACCAGCTCAGGGTATTGGGTATCTAGAGAACAACTGCTCTTGCTACTAAAGACTGAGGCAAAGGAGGCATTAAGCACCTCAGCCTTTTCCTCATCTCTCATCACTAAGTTTCCCTCCACATCCAGTTGAGGATGGAGATTCTCCTTTTCGTGTTAATGTATTTATAAAAACATTTTCTGTTATTTTCTGTTAACAGCAGTAGCCAGACTGAGCTCCAGATGAGCTTTGGCCTTTCTAATTTTATCCCTACACATCCTTACAACATCCTTATAGGCCTCCCGAGTGGCCTGCCCTCTTTTCCAAAGATCATAAACCCTCTTTTTTTTTTCCTAAGCTCTAGCCACAACTCTCTGTTCAGCCAGGCTGGTCTTCTTCCATGCTGGCTTGTCTTTGGGCATGTGGGGACAGGCTGCTCCTGAGCCATTCAGATTTCCTTCTTGAGGAGTACCCAGCCTTCCTGGACTCCTCTGCCCTTCAGAACCACCTTCCAAGGGACTCTATCAACCAGTGTCCTGAATAGTTCAAAGTCAGCCCTACGGAAGTCCAAGACTGTGGTTTTACTGACCCCCCTCCTGACTTTGCCAAGATTGCATACAAGCCTTTCTTACAGATCATTGTTGACTACAGATAAGTCTGCACTGCTCATTTGTATTTAATTCATGTGAGATAAGACGGATCTGAATGTAAACCTTTGTCTGATGCTTTCTTAAATGCACAACACTTGGCTGATTGTTTAGTGGGGAAAACAACAAACAAACAAATGAGCAAACAAAATTATCTTCTACCATTAACATTTTTCTGGTATAATTCAAGGGACTGTAATGATTTCTCTTTAAGAAAAGGTGAGCTCACTTTCCTGTGGTAGTATTAAGAATAGGTTTCTGTCTGCACCTTGATAAAAGCATTAAACAAAGAAGACCCCACCCCTAAGTGTCTTTTAAGGGTTGCTGGAACAGGGGACTGGTATTCTAGGATTATCACTAATAAATCAAGATGTCAGGTCATCTTAATAACTAATTCTGCCCACCTTCAGCACAACCCAACCTCTGCTTTGTCTGTCACAGCATAAAGAGAAGCAACATCAGAATTTTTTACAGTATCCACTGTAGAACCATCTCACCTTCCTGTATGCTACACTCAACCGAGAATTCTCTCATGAATGTCCTTTAAATGCTTCTTAACCTGGCCTGAAATCTCTTCCTTTCTCAGACACAGATAATATCAACATCCAAAGAGAAAAAATCATGAGTAATGTTTCGTCAAATTTGTTATTACTCTTGTAAGAAAATATAAGTGTGTTTATACTTTGTAACTCATGCTGTTTAAGTAAAGAAAAACAGCAATGTTAATTTTAGATTGAAAAATGGTTAGGCGTAGATCTTAAACTAAAATATGAGACAAGGGGCAGATGTTTTCCTGATGTTCAAGGAAAAATCATGCAAAAATTATGCCTGTTTTTGTGAATTATTTTTATATAACTATTTATTTATAATTATTATTACTACTGAGGATTTTTGACTCCTTAGAATGAATTAGAACATTTTTCTCAAACACTTTGTTTTTGCAAATGATGTTGAATACGTAGTCAATATATATTTCTGACAAAAATCAATTTAATCAATTTAACTGTTTTTCAGTGAAAACTGTATTTCTCACTTTTAAATCACCAAAACAAACAAGTAATTAACTGGCAACTACCCTTCTAGAAATCAAATCCCAGAAATAAAATTTGTCCTAAAAACACTAGAATACCTTAAAGTGGTATTCTTAAAAATGGAATTGTAAGTAGTAGTGAGTACCTGGCATACGAATTTGGCATAGAGCTTAACATGCCTTACAAGATATAGAATACATAATTCCACCATTACACTCTGTAGCTGGAAAAGATCTACAAATCATTTTTAAACATCTTCTCCTTGAAGTTAGTGAGACTTGAATAAAACCCAAATTTCATTCCAGTTTCTTTGATGTACCAGTTTGATCACAGCTGAGTTCAAAGTTCTAATTCAAACTAGCACAGAGGCATGTTAGCTCAAGAGAGGTACAAACGCTAAAAACTGGCTAAAAAGGTTATTATCTTGTGGTTAATCTATGAAGGACTAAAATAGGTTGTTTGAATATGAGTTATATGACAACAGACTATTTGTTCTTTTAAGTGGTTAGCTAACAAAAGAAGTTTAAAAATCAAGACTACTCTTAGTTTCTACAGGGATTTCTGTGCAGCCTTCAGGACTGATACTGTGTTAAAGTACTAGTACAATTTTTCAAGCACATTACTCTGAACATAATGCTTTGAAAAATTTAAAATGGGGAACAGATAGCAAAATGTCATTTCTTTCATAGCTACAAAATGCAAACTCCAAGTGTTTTAACCTAATGAATAAATGAGTTTGTCCTTTATGTATAAAATATAGTTTGTGTTTGTTGCACAAGATTTTTAATAATAGATGAATTTTAGGTTTGCTTCAACATATTCAATAAAGTGTGATTAATTTGGTTTTTCAAAAATGCAAACTAGACATTACTATATTACTCTACAAAATGCACAGCTTGCAACATTATTGTCTCTGTGGGATCTTAAATTGAATTGTAAAATGTGTCTTATTTCCAGTTTGATTTATGTAAGAAATTTCAGTGGATAATGCCCTTTTTGAAGTTTCAGTGCTTTCTGCAAAGAAAAAATACATAACTAAAAATCATGACACAGTTTATTATAAATCACAGCAAAGTTTTATCATTACATAATGTTCCTCTTAAAAATCATGTAGTGATGCCACACACACAGTTCAGTGAATTAACTTTTTTTGGTGAAGTTTCATATTATGACAGATTATATAACACATTTCTGACATGTTCTGTGATTTTATTGCAATATTCTAAGTAATTACCAAATCTCTTCTTCTCTAAAACAGCTTTCCTGTGCCCTGAGAATTAATCTATGATACCATTTAACTTGGCTTTTTGAAGTAAATATCACTAGATAAAAAGCCAGCTGGTTCTGAATAATGGGATACTTGAATGAATGTATTAGTGTTTGAAAATGAGAGTACAAATCTTTTAAAAAGATTAATTTCCATAAGAAAGATAGCTCACAGATCTACAAAAGAATAAATTCAAAACATAATAAACTGGCAGAAAGAGAAGTAGATTAAAGTAAAGGCAGCAGCACCTTGTTATTGCAGCTGTTGTATAGCAGTGATTCTGTATCAATTACAACATTTGGTACGTATGGGCAGACTCTTCAAAGGTTTCAGTATAAAGCTTGAGTCTGGAATACAGAGTACATAATAACTTGAGTGATTAATATTTTTTTTTCTTAACAGGACATAACTTTTGTTTGCAACAATTGAGTCTTTCGGAAGAGTTACAAAGACGCCTCTGACTTTAATGTGAAAACCTAACATCAGTTTTGTTTATTATTAAAGATTTGGATATGAACTTATCTTTATCATGAAAATAGCTTGGCTTTATCACAGCACACAAATGCTGACATCAGCATGTAAACTGACTTTTATTGTCCTATGGACTTTATTTTCAATATCCTGTTTCAAAATATGTTTCCTTGAATGGGTCTAGAATTCTGTTCACACAATTACTTTGGCCAAACATTAATGAAAACAAAGTTTGCTGATGCCAGTAAGTACTGTGGATTTGTGTAAAATAGAATGGGGAAATAAATTATGTTGGGCCAAACTTTAAAATGTGAGGGTTTTTTTTGTTTGTTTGTTTGTTGTTGTTTTTTGTTTGTTTGTTTGGGGGGGAAGCTGGTGGTGGTGGTGGTGGCTGGTTGGTTGGTTAGTTGTACTGTGGGTTTTTTTGTTTGTTTTGCTGATGGTGTTAATCGAGGTTCTATCAGCTTCTCTCAAAGTCTGTCACTGATAGACATGAAAGTCAGATTCATCCAAGTAACCTGTTCTGCGCAATCTAGTAAGTTTGGCATGAAACACAATATCCCTGAAGGATGTTATAAGGCTTTATAACTGTTAGTAAAGTACAGGGAATTACAACTATTATTTTTTTCAGTTGAGTTCATTTGAGTTTGGTTTATATCTTGTCTTATATATTTATAGATTTATTACATATATGTAATGAATACACTTTACAATACATGTATACTATTACTATACTAAAGTAAAGTATACTTTCCACTTTATTAAATCAAAGCATTTCTAATCCCAGTTCCTTCACCTCCTGAAATGTTAACATTTCATATGGAATGGATATTAAAGGATTCCTAACATACCATGTCCTAATAGTGACTGAAAACAGACAGTGGTGCAGACAAGTGAACACTTACATGAATGGTATTCAACATAATAATTACATAATGGTGTCTTAGTGAAAGCAGAAGTTGAGGATAAAGCTCCATGGTCAAATGTAACCAAGTTATTAAATAGTCCCTGATAGTTGAACCAAAGTAAGTGTATGACAGAACTTGTCACCCCAAACCTTATCTATGCATATATATGCACTATATCAGCAGCAGAATGCAGTACGGAAAATTATTAAGCCATAATAACTCAGTGATATTCTTTCATAAGCCTGTCGTTCTTGTCAGGTATCCTTAGATAAATATTATACTGAACATGCAAGTACATATGACATGTGTGCACTAAAAATGTTCAGCTATATTAGGCATTCTGTACTCTGCAGGATTATGTATCTGCTCAGTTATATTTCAATGCACAGAAAAGCTTGCTCCTGTGCCTGCTGGAGATAATGACAAACTTCAGTGAGAGAAGCATCAAGTCAAAAGATTAGAATTAGATCTCTGTAACAGCTGTGATGACTCATCTTGAAGATCATACTTTCCTCCATTATTTTAATTTGCTAAGTCAAATAAACTGCCAGACTCCCTTGTACGCTTTGAGAACATCACAGACCTCTACACAGAAATGAGCGTTCAGTGATTAGGAATAATTTGAACCACGTAAATGAAACTAAAAACAAATCAGGGGAGTATTTCAAGATTAAGGCAAATGTCTATTGCAATGTAACTGAAAAGAGTTTAGATATTACACATTATTCCTCTTAGAATTCAGTGATATTTACTATAAAAAGATGCTTCTTTGTAGTTGTTGTTAAAACTATCTACAAAATGTTTACAGCAGTTTTCTGAAAGTAACTTCACATTCTTTTTTAATCATACTACTTCTAGAAAGCTGCTTTTAGTTAAAATAGAAAAATTGTAGTTACAAGGTTTCTGCAAACATAACTGCCATTCCATTAAGGAAATGGCACAGCAAACAGTAAATAGTGGCCCCAAGGGAAATGTAAGTATTGATTTTATTACTATGTTGGTTGGATTGTATTTGCAATTGTCAACTCTAATTTTAGGCTGTGCATTAAGTATCCCTATAATAGCTTAAGGAAAAAAAGCAAATATTAATTAGAATGTATTGATAACGTTTTAAAAGTCTTAGATTTAGTCCTTACCAAGCATATATTTTGAAAAAACACAAACGTATTTATTGCTTGTAAATGTAGCTAATAAATAAATAGACAGAAACTATAATAACATGGATTACATGATACTTTTTTGTGCATCATGTCATCTGCTGGATGCAATTACTTAAAATTAAAACTGAAATTAAGTGTGAATATATTTATTATTGCATGTGGCTTTTTTATAGCAAATAAGGTGAAGTAACTATTCAAATACAACATGATCAGTCCACAGATTGTTATATTCATCCTACCAATTACTTTCTGATAGTCCGACTCTTACCATTTTGTCTCTCAGTATTGCAGTCTACTACCAACAGAAACAACAAGAAGGGTTATATTTGCAGATACTACTACAGGTAATTTGTGACCTTTTTTCTGCTCTTTAGTTAATTCAAAACAGTACATTCATAAAACCAAACTTCTTATACACTATCGTTTATTTCTGATAATATCCATATACACTTCAGTAACAGAAAAGATTCATGACTCACTCAAGTATTGAACTGCAGAAAGTAGATACTAGCAGGCATACAATTATCTGTTAGAATATAAAGATGTATTGGCTTCTTCCTCAAAGTTTTGCAATCTTGATATATGAAATTAAAAGACAGTAAGTGTGTGGTGATGGTAATTTCAAATAATGTAAGACTGATGTGACAATTCACAGGAAAAAGATTTCCTAACAATATGTACTTCTCATTCTATCGCACTGTGTCACGTGCACAAGTATACAAAAAGCACTGACTGATATAGCTGACACTTCAGAAAAAAAAAATCTATTCCTGAAAAATTTATTGTTTAATGTGTTAAGTTTCTAAAGCTAGCTAAAAATAATTGTTTATACCATCTACAGTGTTGCCAACTCTTGCAATTTTATCACCAGCCCTGATGTCATTCATACTTTACAATTTCTTCTTCAGAAGACATAAAAATATGTGGTAATTTCAGCATTTCAGTTTAAAGAAAGACCCTCCTGTTCCCTCCAACTGTGTGCTGTAGCATGCAAAATTGTGGGGAAGGCCCTGTGATGGAGCGAGTGGCTGGGGCTGTGGGGTCTCCTCCCTAGGAGCCTCATTTCTCCTCCCTAGGGGCCACACTTCCAGCTATGCTGGAGATCTGTTAAACCTGGAGCAAGGTAAATACCCTGGGCTTAACATTGTCATAACTGAACTTGTTGTGAAGCTGTATCCTAAATCTGGACAAAGCAACAACTCAAAAGAACTATAGTATCAAAACATTAATTTTCAGACAAATGGTCTGCAATTCTGTTCCTGCACCAGGCTCCTTCCTCTTCTTTATACATACATGTTGACCACTGTGATATTTAAGAGGTTTGAAAGTCTTTTCCTATTTCCTGACAAATGATGGAAAAATGGAAATGGAAGCCCTGCCGAATTTTTCCTGCCTATGTCTTTACCACCCATACAACTAAGAGCTTGCAGAGGGACAGCCTTCATGAGAAGCGGACAGGGCAGATGAAATACTCTGTGAGCTCTTCTGACTTCTTATATCCAGAAAGAGACAAACTTGATAGATACTACCAGCACTTAGTTTTCCACAAACACACAGACTCCTACAGAGCTGTTCCGAGAAGTGGGCAAGCAGAGGTTCTCCCTAAATTCCCTAATATGCTCTCTGCATATTATAGAACCTTACTTCCTCTGTAAAAGCCTTCAGGTGAATAAATTAAGGTGTGTTATGTTTGGCATGTGTCAATACACACAGCTGTATAAAAGTTCAAGGACCACTTGTGTTATGCATGTATTTGTACCTTCTTTCCTCCCAGGAGACATCAAGATCTTAATCAAACATCTAAGTAACACTTAGGTGGTGCAGAGGGGATTGCTTGTGGGTCACTTGATGAAAATAAATTTCACTATTCCTACTGGTTGCTAAAATGTATGGCCATTAATTTTACTCAGCTGTTATTTACTTTATCCAGTTGTATCTTTGCTACTAAAAATTTAAAACAAACTTAGAAATACACAAATAAAATATTAAATCAAAATTATAGCTTTTAACTTGTAAATGTACATTTCTCTGACACAGTATAGAAGGGCTTCCACAAGATGAGTACAGAAGGTCTGGGAGAAAAATAAAATTCAGACTACTCAACTGTAAATCAAAGTGCTGTAAGTTCTGGTCAAACTACTTTTATTTATTTATTTATTTTTAATATTTTGCACTTCAAGCAAATTCAATTTATCTAATGCAATATTTCCTGAACAGACATGTATTAATCAACTACAACACTGTGTAGGCAGGCATGGGATTATGACTGAAATGTTTTTGTCAACATTATTTCAATAGAGCTCTGTCAAATAAAACAGTTGTGCAAATGACAAAATTACATGATTATTTGAAAACATTAGTAAAGAAATTATTTCTGTTACTATTGACTAACAAGACCACCATATTGCATCATTTAATAGGCCTGAGAGAGCAGGCAAAAAAAAGAAAAAATATCTCTTTTTCTACAAACCTCTTTGTGTCTTAAGCAAGCAGAGACACATAACTTTATGTTTCCTCTAAAGTGTTTAAGCAATAATAACTGTATATTGTTTCTCGAAGGAAATTTAGTGTGCCTACTTTTCAATTATGCCAAATGTCATTAAAAGTATTTCTTCCTATTTAAAAGTTGAATTGTAGGGGGAGAATCTACAATCTCTTTTGTTATTTCAAAATTGGACATTTTATGAGATAAAATTATTTTTGATTTACTATAACAAGAAGAAAGGCAAGTGAACTCCAGTGTTGCTTGATATTAAGATCAATAAGAAACAAACATGCATTATATGTTATTGAAGTGGCACAATGTCATTGACAAAGTTAAGCAAGGCAAATGCTTTATTTTAAAACACTCAGGCATAAAAGTATTTTACTCTCAGCAAAATCTCTGTTGTGGTGATGGGGAATGCATTGCCACTACAAGCTTGTAGACCCTTGTAGACCCTGCTGAAATGTCAGAGCTGATCTGTTGCTCATAGTCACGTAGGAAAATCTATATTCTGCCTCCTCTAGCACACATTTTTTCACAAACAAGATAGTGTTGATGAGACTGCCAGTTTTCTCCTAGGAAAACATGGATATATTCTTGGAAGAAGCTGAAATTAAAGAAAGTTAAATTTAAGTGAGAAGTTAAAGCATGTCAAAATACACACCACTCAACTTGCAGAAATTTGGAGTGCCTTAGGTAAATACTTCTCATTGGTGACCATTTTCTATGTCGAGTCTTAGAAAAGAGTAAAACAACATCAAAAAGTTGGGGAGAAGGGAGGGACGGAGATTTTACTACCTGATTAACACATGGAGGAGGTTTAAAAATAATACAAACCAAAATCTCTGTTGTATGGAGGAAAAAATTCTCTATGTTATCATATGAAACTGTAATAATTTCACCATATAAATAGAATACTCTTAACAGAAATGTACATGAATACATAAGAGTCAGAAGTGTTTGATATACAAACCTGAAAGAAACACTCAATTTCTGTTTTGTGAATAGATTTAGCATATCACAGATGGCAGCCCAGGAGGGGAAATGAGTTCTACAGACTCACCACCCACCGGTAGGGGAACGGAGGGAGCAGACGCTGAGGCCAGTGTTGACCCTACTCCCCTATAATACCAGACAGAATAGCTTGAAGTCACAATTTCCTTCTTAGACTGCTCCCAGGGCAGCATGCAATTATGTACTGCAACTGGCTTAGGGCAGGCTAGGTCCACAATTAGTCCCTTGACCTTGCTAAGGCTAACAGTGTGAGTAAGGTGAGCATGAAATATCTCTTTCTGAAATTCTCAGTTGTTTAATGCAATTGCTGTAACAGAAATTTCCGTACATCTTTAAAAAATAATAATAAATTATTCATGAAAAAAGACTTGCCTATAAAAGGACTTGCCTATAAACTAAACAAAAAAGGTTAAAATGATAGTTTTAACTCAAAGTTTCTATAGCTTTCTTGATAAAATGAATATGAATATAAATTATCTCTTTATTTCTACTTTCAGCTAAGAAGCGTAGGATTGTCTTCTACTTTCTGTAATAGATTTATTAGTTATAACTCTTTTAAAACAATACTTAGGGAAGTTCCATTCAAATCACAGACAATTATGTATGATGAAGCTCATGGCAGAAACTGTAGATTGAATAAATGCTGACACTGGTACATTAAAGCACATGCCACTCATACAGTGTCAAGTACAGCTACCCCTTAGGTTTGAAGATACAAACACTCCTTTCAGCAGTTTGGCATATCTCAAGTAATTAGAAGCCATCTGCTGAAATCTCCTATGTTCAGTCTCAAACTGCCATCTTGAAATGGTTTGGGCTCTATGTCATGCATGAGGGCATACCTTTCCCTCCACACTCAAGTTGAAAGAGGCCTCTGACAGTGAGTAAGAATATCATACAGGGAAAAAATCACTGCCAGGAATTTGACCTAGGCTGTCCAGTTAATTGTCAGTGAAATAAAACAATGCAAATTCATTGAACAAATAAATACAAATCCAAAACTCTACATTAAAGATAAAACATAGGTCAGTTTGGGACTCGATCATTAATTAAATACTCCTAATAGCCAATTAATATAGAATATCAGGAACAAGTTAGGCAGGAAGAGATGATTCATTTAACTACTGAGTGAGCAGAATGTGTTTCTGCTCATCTTGTAGCTGAGGTACCACACATGCTGCATACAATTAATGGGTACAGAAATTTAAGTACAAAATCTAGAAGCCCAAGTTGGTATCCATGAATGCAGTGGAAGACTTACCAGAGCAACAATAAAAGAACACTTCAAACTGGACCTACGCTATTCAAAACTTCTGGTAGGAGAACACAAAGAATTGGTTCTGGAAACTGTTCTATAATGCCTGTTTCATGAATAACAGAAAAAAAAAAAAAAAAAGAAAAAAAAAATTGTTCTTCATTATTTAAAATGTCACTTCAGCAAGACAGGCATGAGCATAAGGAATAAAACAGATCACAGAAGTATGCAATAAATGATTAAAAACAACAACAGAAAATCCCATTTTGACCATGTGATCAGTTCAGTGGTGTTTTGTTTTCTGTTTGCTTTTTCTATAAGATATATACAATATGATACAATGAGGTAGTTATTTTGATAGAATGGGAGCATGCAACAAATTATAAATGGAGAAAATCACCAATAATAAAATTGAAGAACATTTCAGAGTGCACAATATTAATGGAGATCAAAAAGGCAAATAACCTATTTGTAATACATGAGTAGTGAGAAGTAACCTCGAGAGCTTCCATGTAAATCAGTTAGTAATATGGCACACTGGGTCAAGGTTTAGTGAAGCAACTTCTCAAAACCATAAAAACCACTTGCTGGAACAGCTGGTTCTACAGCAAGTATGATGAGAATATGCTCTTTTGTACTCAAGTAATTCAAGGTGTTCCTCTGCACAGTAGCTACAGTTATCGTGGTATAGTTAGCTTATCGAGAGCAATCACAATAAAGTTATTTAGGAAAAACAAACAAACAAACAAACAAACAAAAAACCCCTTATATAAGTGTGTATTAGTGTGGACCTAAAAAAAAGGACATCATAAAGTCTCTGAATCATCTTTATTTCAAAGGGCAAGTAAATTATGTAAATCTCATAAAGACTAGATCCTTTTTAATACCACCTCTGCTACATATAGCAGAACACTGAAAAGTGGAGTCAAAGCACTCTACACTAGGTTAAATACTAATGTATGTCATGGTGAACAGGGATGCTACAACTGATCTCTTGATGAGCTTTGATTAAGAACTGCAGGATGCATTTTGCAAATGAGAGGAGAGGAGAGGAGAGGAGAGAGGAGAGGAGAGGAGAGGAGAGGAGAGGAGAGGAGAGGAGAGGAGAGGAGAGGAGAGGAGAGGAGAGGAGAGGAGAGGAGAGGAGAGGAGAGGAGAGGAGAGGAGAGGAGAGGAGAGGAGAGGAGAGGAGAGGAGAGGAGAGGAGAGGAGAGGAGAGGAGAGGAGAGGAGAGGAGAGGAGAGGAGAGGAGAGGAGAGGAGAGGAGAGGAGAGGAGAGGAGAAATATTCAAGATCAGCCCAGTTATTTTTATTTGAGGATGAAGCAAATTCATCACTTAGGAAAATGTGATAGTGATACAAATACTCTTATGGCAATCCACATAGCAATTTTTTAAAGATGATTTTCAATATAAATTGCTCAGAAATATAGCTTACTTTAAAAATTATTTGGTAGATTTTGTAAACAGATGTTTGGTGAAGTTCAGTTCTTACAAGGGAACTTATGATTGCAAAAAATTTTGCCAAATTATCCTTAGTCCTTAGTCCATGTAGCTTTGTTCCAAAATCATTGACTAGAAAACCTATCGGTACTACTTTCCACCTGTTCAAGGTAAATTTCTTAACTATACAGATCTCTACAGAGATCTCTATAGAGAAGCCAGAGGTGTTAAACTCCTTTCATAACTGCCCTATCCACCAGAGTCAACATCAGGAGCCACTGAGTTGAGTTCACCAGCTAAGGCCAGGATTCCCAGGAGACATGCCTTCAAAAGGCAAATGGGATCCATCATTGTACAGAATTACTCAAAGTCCCCAAAAAGAGCACACACACTCAGTACCTCAACAGTTTGATCAGTAACTTCAACTATTGTAAAGGAAAAGCTAAAGACCTACTAAAATTGCTTTAATTGTGAAGTTCTGTAATTAAAAGTGAAATCAAATAAAGAAACAAGGAGCAGATGTTGGTTTTATTTCTGTATGTTGACATTATTAAGTAAACATTTCCCCCTCCCCCTCCCCTAAGACATGCTTTACTTGCATTCATTTGCTTTGCTTCCTATTATTTTCTTTTCCAGCTAAGTAACTGTAACCTTCAACAGTACAATGAAGTCATTTATGTCTAAATTCTTGTTACATTCGGGATTTTTTCTTTATGTGTTTTGTAATTGTTGTAGTTGATTTATAACTTCTTTGTCTCAGATGTAAAATGGAAATAGAATATAACTTTTTTTTATTCTGATTAACACCTGTAAGAACACAAGAGATATACAAAAATAATCCATCTAATTTTTCCATAAAAGAACTCAATCTCTAATTACTTTGTTTTAGAAAGCTACTGAAGATCTCCCCTGATAGGAATTAAACCTGCACCCAGTTGGTTCTTTATTATCTCTTCAACAAAATGATTTATTGTATGTAGTCTGAAAGCAAAAGCAGAGGAAAAACACATTTTTTTCTGTACCAGTAGCCCTATCACTTGCTCTATACTATTCTTTGAAGTTGACAATGAACAATATTGTAATGATACCAGAAATAGTTAACTCTTTAACATAACTGCTTACACAAAAGCAGTGACAACTGAGATCATTGTACCTCATGGTGATTTAACCTTAGATGTTAAATCTTATGTTTCTTACCTCAGCATGACCTGCTATAATGTTCAAATTTATATTTATCTCCTCTGCAGCCTGTACATAACTGAATATTTTATTTTTATTTTTTAAGGTTTCAAGTGAAGAAAGTTTAATTAATTAGGAATACATTAAAAAAAATGTCAGGAAGAGAAAGTTGCAAACCCTTTATGTGTGTGTCTGAGCCATAAATAATAAACCAATTCTGAGATGAGTTATTTTATACATCAATGAGAATTTAATGCTTTGTTTTTATACATTGATTAAAATGGCAAGGCTACTAATGCTTATGGAACAAGGGTTTTAAATAGGCAAAGGAAATTTCTATCAAGCTGTGTAACTAAACCCAAATCTACAATATGCATATATATGCATAGCACATTATAAAAATAAAAAAATAAAAATGTCTTTGTTGGAAAAGAGATGTCATAAGAGCACAGGTTCTGAGGTTCTGTGAGCACAGGAAATTGCTTATTTCCAAACTCATAGCACATTTGTAGCACCACAACCTCCTTCAATATGGAGCAGGAAACTAAGTTCCCGCCAGCAGTGGAAGCCAGTAGAATATGTTGAATAGGAAACCCAAGCATAACACTTCCCTGCATTCTTCAGCAACAATGAGATGAGTAGAACACAATTACAACACACCCACAATGTCCCAGAAGAACATTTGTGTGAAATCTGCTGTGCTATATTTTGTGGTGAACTGTTTAACAACTGGAATTTCTTTTGATATAGATGATTTTTAAGTTCAAGATACAGTGTGATAAGAGAGACAAAGAGGGGAAATACATGGTGAGGTTTACAGAGGTGTTTGGTGGTACAAATTTGGGATGATCTACATGGACAAAGTATGATCAGTCATGCATATTGCTAAAAAAAAATCCTTTATGCCAATTAATAACCATCATGCTTTATTTTCCTTCTCATTATAAACTGGATCTATTTAGACAGGCATGAAAACAATGGCTAAAATTGCTTTTAAATAGATTAGATTTATCTAAATATCAATTATTATTTGTACTAATCACATTATTAATTCTGGACATCAAAAACAGGAAAATTTTTAAAGAAACATTTATACATGTACACGTTAAGCTAAGGAAGAAATGGTGAAATGTTAGCCCTCTTTTGAAAAAAAAAAAAAAAAAAAAAACTTCTTACCATCTCATTGGTGATATTATTGTTCCCAGAGTCAGGGAAACAATGTTGCACAGGCTACTGCAAGCACTGGAAATCTGCATATAGGAATCTACTGTCATTTCAGGTGGCCTGTCATATCTGATGCATCCCCATAGGGCTTGCAAATATGACACAACACCTAGCTGCATATGATCTCTGCCACTCTGGAGTGGAAGCTAAGAGCCAAGCAGGATGCCCTAGGGCATCCCAAATGGTACAAGGCACCTGCACTTAGGCAACTGAATCAAGTTGCTGATGTCTTTCTTGCTCGAAGCACATTCATAATGATGAATTGTCAGACAGTAGAAACCTGCTTACCAATCTGCATAATGTTCACCCAAAAAGCCTGAGTGGAACAGTTACCTCTTGTAATCTTTAGAAAATCTTCATAGCACTGCCCAGAAAAGTGTGATTTATGCCCTGCAATCTTAAACTAATAAAATACTATAGCTTAGTCTATGAGTGCGTGCTCATTCAAACTTAACATAATTGCAACCTAGAATACAGTTTCTATATTTAGTATACCTTTATTCTTAGTAAGACTAAAAAAGTAAGTTAAAAAAAGAAAATTGTATTATTCAGGATATAAGAAGATGAAGTACACTTAAGTATAATTTTAACAATGTTAAGTCCTATAATGAGTTGACCTTCTCTTCTCCTTAACCCTTTTTTTTCATCAAAGCCACCTACATCCACTTTGCCGTCTGTTTCTCTAATCTGCAATTATTTATGTTTTCTTCATGCTGCTCTATCTGCCATGGGAGCAAAATTGTATTTGGTGAAATATAGAGCTAATTATACCATGAACCCAACAACAAAAAGACAGAGCAGATGTTACTTCAGACGTGCTAACAGTCCCTATGCTTAATGCACACATAGTAAATGACTAAACACGGTATTTGAAAAAGAAAATGTGATGGGCTTAAACATGTGGAAAGAAATTAGCAAAAACCTCAAACACAATGACATACTTAATAGGCTCTAAAACATTTATTTAGTGGTGGCATTCAGTATTAATTTTACTGTAATTCAATACATATGTGAAGCTATATATTGGGTTAAATATAGCATATTAGGTAATTATGATAAATTTCTTCTGATCTCAGTACCCAGTTTTGTCAGCATTCCTTCTGCTTGTGCATCATCACCTTCAATTCTAGCACTAAATTTATCCATCTCTTTATCCATCTGAACAATTTCCAAAACACAACAACTAGATCTAAGAATAATTGTGTATAGATAGATAGATAGATAGATAGATAGATAGATAGATAAATCTAGCATTCTGCATTCTCTTTCTGAAATCAAAATCAATAGGAGTAACCAAGAGCTGGAGAGCAGAACAGAAACAGTATGGATGATTGCACACCAGTCCTCAAGCCCACACATTGGTCCTGCTAAATTTAACAGTATATGTGTAGATTAAAAATTCAACTGTAGGAAGAGATGATGTAAACACAGATTTTTAGTACTCATAAGTGCCGATCAACCTACTACGATCCTATCTAGAATAACTTGGAGACAGTTTGGTATTTATCATGAATGCTTTGGCATGATTAGAGTGGGATCTCTCAACAGCCTACAGAGTAGTCCCTATGGGTAGGGGACCATTGAGATCACAATTTCCTTCTCCCTTACTACCAAACATCCACAAGACTATTACATCTCTTTTCCAATCATATATTTCAAAACTGAAACTGAAACTATAGATGAACAGGAACTGAACAGAAAACTGCAAAGCTTCCCATTCCTCTATCATCACCTTTATCACTTCATTGAGTAGAATCGTCATACAAGTTGGAGGCGATTTAGGATACCTAGCTAATTTGTTTTTGTTTGTTTGTTTGTTTTCATGCCCTGTAATTCCAATTACTGTACACACAAATGCAATATAAATTTGCCATGTGCTCTCTTACTTCACTCAAGAGGAGTCTAGTGACTCCTCTGAGTAGCCAACAAAAACACTGTATAACAAAAGCAAAATAAACTTAATTCAGTGAATACATGGTACTTCATAGTACAGACACAAATGTAGCCCATCACCAGTCAAGCTTCAATAGAAAAATTGAGACCACTGTAACAGATTGCAGCAAAAATAAATTTGACTGATTAGCTGTTGGAGTACTAATAACATTATTGTGATAAATCACTTTTCATTGATGTGAAGGGCACTTTTCACCTCATAGAAATGGAGATTATTACCACACTAGTTGAACAAATAGAAAGGAAAAAAAAAAAAAGTTCAAAAAGATGTGATGTTAAATTCAACTTTGAAGGGATAGATGCATGAATAAAATGTAACCCCCTAATTTTAAATCTTGAGAAAAATATCTTGAGAAAAATATCTCTAGTAAGATATCTCTGATAATATAGAATTTCAAAGAACTGGTTAAAAATCATGCATAAGAACAAACTAATCACAGTGCTCTAGAAAGGAACATGTCTTTAACAGCAATCATCACAGTATGAAATCAACTCTGAGCTTATTGCATGTGACTGAATAATCTAAAATTGTAAAATTAAAAATAATTATTGATAAAAGATAAGACATAAAACCTCCCTAGCTGCTTGAATCTAAGAATATCAGGGCATGGAATGAATGTTGAATTTATGTTGTGGAAAATTGGTCCCAAGCTGGTTTTACACTTCATCAGAAAGCACTTTTGTCTTGTATGCAAACAGTTAATGAAGCGTACCAAAACTGCAACTTTTTTTGCTAGCTTTAGTGTGGTAAGACTCACAGTATATTCCATAGTTTGCAGAGTATTTAAATAATATCATAATTTTTCATTTATTCTTTGGTTATAATGTAGTATCCTATAATTTTAAATAAGATTTCTTCTTACATTTTCAAGTTTTATTATATATACCTACAAGTTGCAGATAATAGTATAGACTTTTATATTTAAAACATTTATTTTGTTTACTTTTCAGAATATTTTCAAGAAAATATGAAACCAATGAATACCTGCTGCCCTAATAAATTGTAACAATATTGCATGGTGTAGTGGGTTTACGTGGCAAGGTTTTGGTAGCAGCGGGCCATAGGGGTGGCTTCTGTGAGAAGGATCTAGAAGCTGCCCCTTGTTTGGTAAATGCCCCACTGCTGACCAGAGCCGAGCCAATAAGCGATGTTGTTTTGCACCTCTGTGAGAGCATATTTAAGACAGGGAAAAAAAAATGCTGCGCCACACAGCAGCTGGGAGAGTGAGAGGAGAGAGGAACAGCCTTGCAAGCGCCAAGGTCAGTGAAGAAGGAGGGGGAGAGGTGCTCCAGGCGCCGGAGCAGAAGTCCCCTGCGGCCTGTGGTAAGGACCATGGTGAAGCAGGATGTCCCCCTGCAGCCCATGGAGTACCACGGTGGAGCCGGGTTCCACGCTGCAGCCCGTGGAGGAGACCATGGTGGAGCAGGTGGCCCTGCACCGACAGAGGCTGCCGCCTGTGGAAGCCCCTGCCGGAGCAGATTCCGGGCTGGACGTGTAGCCCATGGAGAGGAGACCACGCAGGAGCAGGTGACCTGGCAGGAGCTGCTGCCCGTGGGGGACCCAGGTTGGAGCAGTTTTCTTCTGAGGGATGGACCCTGTGGTACGGACCCATATCTGGAGCACTTCTTGAATAGCTGCTCTTCAGAAGCCTCTCTCTCTCGTGGGAAGCCCACACTGGATCGGTTCATCAAGGACTGCATCCCGTGGGAGGGACCCCACAGCACAGGGGGTGAGAGTGACCGAGAAGGAGCAGCAGAGAAGATCACTATAGACTGACCATAACCTCCACTGCCCCATTCCCCTGCGCTGGTCAAGGGGGAGGAGGTGGAAGAGGGTGGATGGAGGGGAAGGTGCTTTTGGTTTTGGCTTCTTTCCTTTGTTTATCACTTCTCTAGCTTGTTAGTAATAGGTAATAAATCTTACTTTCTCCCTATGCTGAATCTGTTTTGCCCATCACAATAATTACTGCGTGATCTCCCTGTCCTCATCTCAACCCTTGAGCCCTTTTCATCATATTTTTTACCCGTTTCTCTTTGAGGAGGGGGAGTGAGAGAGTGGTTATGGTGGAGCTTGGCTGCCCACCCAAGTAAAACCACCACACATGCATGACTGGTTTTAAAATTGTATAGTTAATTCTTTCTCATTTATTTCTTTTTAATTTGATTTTGACTATTCTCACATGATTGAAAACAACAAACAAATTATGTCAAGTGAATTATGGTTATACTTCCATATCTTTGTTAGAGAAAATGGGTAGGATGGCTACCCATTTTTATAACATTTTAAACCATTTCTATAGCAAAACTCAAATAAGTATATAGAATAGGAAAG
This sequence comes from Anas platyrhynchos, assembly GCF_047663525.1. Lineage (NCBI taxonomy): Eukaryota > Metazoa > Chordata > Aves > Anseriformes > Anatidae > Anas > Anas platyrhynchos. The sequence goes on along the minus strand of NC_092587.1, from coordinate 165,722,138 downwards.
ACTTTACAATATGCCAAACACTTGCCTTCAAAAGGACCACATTTCATACTGCAGTTATATGACTTTTGCATAAAGAGTTTGACTACAGAATTATATCTGAGTGTGGCAGTATTATCTCAACAATACACACTCTTACAATTAACTTTGGGAAATTAGTGGGGTATACACAGCTGAACAAATGATCGGTAAAATCCAATCAATCATCACATCATAAAGGAATTCACAATTGCAAAGAAAAACTGCATTAATGCTCCTCAGGATTAGAAAAAAAAAATCTAAAATAGTATAATTACTATTATACAGGAACTGCATTATACTATTTTTATTTTTTTATACTATTTATTTTTTATACTATTTTTTTAATTGTTTATTATTATTTTTATTTACTCAAGGATCATGAAAGCTGTTTTATCTGTGGAGCCTAATCTTATACCATTTGTCCTGTAAGGAAGCTTCCATCAGAAGACCAGCATAGCAAAAGCTACTAGTATAGATTATGCTGAATGTGCAAAATTAAAAAAAATGAGTATAAACCATTCTTTGTCATACACCCTCATTAAATAAGCCCATTAATGAAGAGAAAATAGTACAAAATTGGAAGGCCCTTGCTTAATATGAAAAATAAAAAGTATCTGCCGTTAAAATTATACAGGAAAAGAATACAGAGTCTCAGGTGAACAAGACAGGCTAAGGTATGTTTCAGCAATCACATGAGAAAAAACATCCAAGTTATAATAAATGAACTTGGCATTACATTTACAATTAGTACTGCAAATATTTATACAATTTTAAGTAACAGCAGTCAGATGAAGTTACAGAGACTGTTCCTAGGCTAGGGTACCACTGAACTAGTTTTAAGGTAGCTAGATTATATTCGTAATAGACCTAAACCTTCTCTCATAACAGTTTCCTAATAGACTCTTCATGTTTCCACAACATACGATAGCTGACATAGAGCTTCTTAGTTTTTTTGTTTGTTTGTTTTTAATTATTTATCCTGCCATAATATGCTGACTGAAAGTCCTCTTAGGCTTTTTGTAAATTTGCTTATCTTTTTACTACACTATTTCTCTTTGAGCAAGGCTTTTAGATTCATCTGAGATCCTCTAGAGGTGGCAAGTCCAACACCTTCCAGTCCAAATAAATGATTGATAAAATGTAATCTTACAGCAAGCTACTTCTGGTATAGTCAACTGTACTCTTGTTCAAATTTGGATAGTGAACTTGTTGGACCTCATTGGCTAAGAAAGCTGGCCTTGATTAATGTTCTAATACAAGCCTCTCCAGAAATTCTAGATGCAGCAAGAAATTGAAATAGTGGTTCAGGAGACACTACTCACCCCACTGGAGCTTGTACCAATGAACTGTTTCATAATGGTGCTAAGGGCCATCATGCTGCTGGTGGTGCTGTCTTTCAGATGAGATGTAAAACTGAGTTCTGACAACTTACAGTCATTAAATATCCCATGGCACTTTTCACAGGAGTACATGTGTTAACCCATATGTCCTGGCTATATTCCACATGCATAATTGCATTCTGCCTACCTAAATTCCCTATGCAGCTTCAGTAGCATACAGTATTATTTATTCTGTTTCTCTTCTCGCTTCAACATTGCTTTTTAGTTTCTGTGCTCAGGTACAAGAAATGCCACAGATATACCACAATCCTTAACTTTTAGCCCATTGATACAAAAGAATCCAAGGCCTCAGATCTATAGCAGGAAGAAAGAGGGTGTACAGAATTTGAGGCAAAAAATACTAAGTGGGGCCACCTAAGCTAGACAGTAGAGAAATATCAAGGGCAAAATAATCTCAGAACTACTATCCTCCTCGGTCTGGAACTTAAGTACTCAGTAGTTTTGAAAAGTACATCCGTTCCTTTAGGTTGTGCAGTCCCAAACCTTTGTAGACTTGTAAATGGATTGGTAAGCTTTTTAAGATGGCACTGTGGGATTTAACTACTTATATTAAACTTAAACACACCATAAATTCAACTCCTGGATAAGTCATCTACTCTGTTCAGTTAAAAACAAAGAGTCACTTCAGGATTTATTTCTATATTTTACATTTCAAATGGAGTGTTAAACACATTTATAAAACATAGGACCATGCTCTTGATGACATTTCTGGAGTACTCCCTGACTGTCCTAATCATTGAACCACACAATAGTTCCCTCTTTTCCAACAAATCAGAGGGAGTGAAGAACACAGAAAGAACTCAGACTTGTTTCTATTTTGCCAATTCACACATTGGAACAGATGATGGGGAAAAAAAATGTTTTACTCATATAATCCATATTTCTTCAGTGATGTTCTATTGACTATACCACTATTTCTGAGCTCACACCACCTGATTATTTGGTGAAACTTATAGTGTCTCTTTGCTTTGTGCCCTGCACCATACATTAGTAATGATGCGTTCAGAATTCAGCCTTACAGATCAGTGAGTGGAGGATTCCAGTCTTTTGGCATAAAACAGGAATTGCTCTGCTTAGTGCTGTCAAATAATTTTATCTTCCCCCCAGTCTGGGGAAGATAAAATTCTTAATGTCAAGGGGACTTTGATGGTGATACAGAATTATTTAGGGCCTTTCAGGCTCAAAACCAAAAACAAACAAACAAAGAAAAAACCCTAGCTTTCCCTCTGTATTTTCTGTGCTTAATTTCTTGGTAGAACTCACACTTAAGTCCTCTTTCAATCCAGGGTCTGAAAATGATCCATCCAGATAAATAATTTGTTATAAAATACATTTATTGACCATCTTATGTATATCTATATTTTTTCCCTGCCAGGTAAAGAATAAATAATGTAGGTACGAACTAAATCAGTCCTGCCCTGTCGTTTTGCTGGTACAGGACAAAAAACTCAGCTGTAAAGCATTTATACCTGGATTCTAGATTCAGTTAACTGAAATTTTCAGTTTACGTGACCAGCTGCCTTAGATAACCTGTATAGTCAAAAAATGGGTTTGTCAGCTGTACATAGTAATTCACATAGTCAGTAATACTAATGTCCATTGGGGATATCTATCTCTTTTTGAGCACTGGACAACTAGACTCCTAACTTTAGCACCTCATGATATTCAATGGTTTAAACATGACCCTTTTTCTTCTTTTTTTTTTTTTCTTTTTTTTTTTTTTGTGATAATCACCATTATACTATCATAAAAGCAATACAATCAATGATGTAGAACAACTAAAATAAGTTTTGGCTTTTGTTAAAACATATATAGCCTTATTCTAACCATTAACCCCATTACATTTGCCATTGCGTACAGAGTAAATTAAACATGTTCAAGGAGGAATTTTAAATTTTGTAGTCAAAATTACTGATGATAATCATATCAGGCAGCAGTGTCAAGTGAGAGATAACACCTTCACTTAAGAGTCATCTTTACTCACATTTTATTCTTCTGAACCAATCTGCTTTCGGCTTTCTTCACTATTAAACTCCCTGTACATTGAGTTTTTCTTTCTGTTCAAGGAAGACATATATTCAAGTCTCAAGTTATATTGATAAACGCTCAAAAAGCAACAGAATCCCAAAACGACCTCCATATACACTGTGAGCATAACTGCATGAAATAAAGGCAGGTCTGATGGATGTTGAATTAATGTAAATGACATTTTGTAATATATGACCCTGATTCTCCTTTCACTTATGCTGCTGTAAATCTGAGTGGGAAAAAACACCTTCATGGATTTTCATAAACTTATTCTGTTCAAAAGCTGATACAGCTGAGGATGAATCAAATGTTCTTCATTTAAATATTGTTTGTGCACTTAGGAAATTAAAATAGTAGCAATACATATACTGAAAATAAAGATGATTTTTAATATATAGTAACTTCTGCAAGCTTATAGGCTTAGAGAGAATTCTAAGTAACTAGCTTGTCTGAAATGAAAACATGAATATTCCTAACAAAAGGGATTTTTACTTGAGGAGATTAGAGGGCAGAAAGTACCTTGGAAGCCTTTAGAATATCCTGCATAGAAACAGGTCATTTTTTAGAAAATAAACAAAAAACTAACAAACAAAACCACTTTAACATAAAACACCAGATTGTGTTAAACTCACAATCCCCTTTCTTCTTCTCCATCTGACATACAAGCACCTGACACACAAAGGGAGTCACATTCAGAAGGAGATTATGATGCAATGATCTCGTTGTGAATGTTGCATTATGGCTTCAGCATCGCTGTAAGAGCTCCCCTGACACTTGTGCTTACAGCAATTTGAATTTCTCTGGCAGCTAGGTATGATTTGTGACAGATTTCAGTCTTGCTTTTCATTGAGGGAGTATACTGGCAAGTGCTTGAGGTATTTACCATAGAGATTGGAAAGAAGAAAATGTAAAGAGGAACATTTGAGGAACTTTAAAAAATATATATATTGTTGTTGTTGTTGTTGTTGTTGTTGTTGTTTGTTGGGGTTTTTTTAGCACTTATTAAGTTATCCAAAACAGTTCATTTCAGTGGCATCATTTTGTGCTTCTAAGTAAAAGTTGTGTTATTACATTGGTCTACTTGAAGGACTCAATGATCTTGAGGTCTCTTCCAACCTAGAAATTCGAAATTCTGTGATTCTGTGATTCTGTGATTGTAGTGAAGCCCTACTAATGTTAATGACTGTTAGGAATTTGTATATCACTAGGCAAATGTTCCATGTAGGTTGCAAAGTATCTTTCAATTGGTTATACAGTAGCTTGCAGCCTGAGTGAAATGTAATTTTCCCATACATTCTTTACACTTGAATTATACATCTAAATTTGTCTACACGGTTTGGAAAATATCATGTTGAAAAAGCATAATTCTATGTTTATCCTGTAAAATACCTTTAACTCTCCTGAAACATAGGGTTAGCTGGTAGGTTTCATGTTTGGCACTGGATCCTTCAAAGTTTGCTGAGCCAAAACCTCTACATTCAGCGTAGACTAACTGGTCCCAAAGCTGAGTTACTCTAATGCAGTCTTTTCTCAGTACATCTTCTGCCATAAAAGCAAGCAATAAGCATCTGTATGCACAGTTTCTCTAAAACTTTCTTGGTCTGCAGACTAAATCTTATCTTGATTCCTTCCTCATTTTCATGTGTAAGTATTTTAGGTAGGCCTCAGGGAATACAGACAGTTCCATAGCAAAGGGTGCGCTCTGAGCACAAGCATTCAGGGAACAATGACAACATGCCGTCTGTCTTTGGCACAAACTGATGAATGAGAAATTTAATAGGGAGATACTGCACAGCCTAGAAAGAGAAAACCTGCATTTAACAAAGAATTAAGGTTGACTGGGTTTAGGCTACCTTATCCAGTAGAATGAATCCAAACTTCCATTCACATGTAAAAATAGCCTATCGATTAAAGCATATTTCTTCCTCTTTGGCCCCGTTTTTCAAATACTTATTTGAGACAATAAGTTTGGCAAGTTCCTTTGTTAACACAGTTCCTGTTATTTTAAAAGCAACTGATTTTATGGCCTATGGTTATCATCTGATACTTAAAATATGTACCTGAAAGAATGCATTGGAGGTGTCAGGTGCACCCCTGGGAGGATAACAATGTCCACATAGTCCCAGGTCTTCTACAAGTAGCAGTTCATGTATGAATGGGTGAGAAACATTCTTATCATTTGCAGATGTTCCTTGGCCAAAAGGTACAGGTTAAGATATGATTTAAGGATTAACCCTCTGATCTACAATGCATCCTCAACACAAGGTTCCAAATATGAGAACCAGATCTTTAAAGTAATTAAATTTATATACGTGTGTATACTGTTTGTTTGTTTTTACTTCATTTTTAAATATTGCACCCACACAGTCTTTAAAAATAAGTGGAATACTGAAGATTTGATTTATAAGAAAATACTATAGTACTTCTGACGTATATCTTTGTTTCTTTACTGATCTCTACCAGAAAGGTTGGAGCTGTATTACATATTAAATAGAATTATATTTCAAACAAAAAAGAAAACTATGCATTACAAAAAACATGCAGTAGTGATTTATCAGCATCAGTCCTTAAATATATATATATATACTTCAACTACATTGTTAGTCAACAATTAAAAAAAAAATGAAAGCAGTAAACTAACTAGCTCTTTGAATATTAAATAGAATTAAATAAAACACATGGATTTATTTGACCTACTAATCACTGTTTCATTTTTAATATGACTATGTCTCCTAAAAAAGTACATGGTATAGACACAGGCTGTTGAAAACCTGTTCAGTGCTTAAAGGAGTTTAAAACTGAAGAAAATGAAATATTACATAAAGAAGTAGAATTAAATGTAGAAAATATGTAACTAGTACCTTTTCTAAATTAACATCACCAATCTATTTAGAGAGATGGAAATGAAAAAGATCATTAATATATAAGAATACATAACAGTTAAGTTTGGCACAACTGTTAGTCTTTGTCACTATAAGAGAATGTGAAAATATTCCATGAAACTGAGATACTACATATCACTTTCCAGAAGAAACAGAATTAGATGTTTTAAAAATATTTATAATTATACAGATGGAAATAATTGGGAATAACAGTTTGTTTAAACCAGAACCTGGTATAGTATTGGAGAAAAAAAATACACATCATATTAAATATAAGAAATAATTATACAAAATAAGAAACTCCTAATTTCAGGTTGTAAATTCTCACTGACTGCTAAAGACTAGTCAGGAACTATTCATACGCAGAAGATGATTCTATATCTGCCCTTTGTCGATTTCTTGATATTTTTATTTGATCTTTGGTTTCTTTCCTTTGATTGGTGCCGTGATTGATAGGATACCCTGGCAAATTCACAAGTCCACTCCAAAGCGGAAATATTATGTCACTCTAATATTTGAACCACTATCATAACCAAAGAATGTTTTAAGGTGTTTATAATGACATCACAAAAATGCTATTATTATAAAGACATATCTTATAATTTGCTTACATTTGATTTAACATTAACATTTGATTTTATTGCTATTGCGTATTAAAAAAATACTCTTACATTTGATATATGTAAACATGATATATAAAACATTATGTATTAATATTCATATATGTAAAGGATATAGGTAAATACACTAATATGTATATATTAGACTATCATAGAATTGTAGAATCATTAAGCTCGGAAAAGACCTCCAAGATCCTCTAGTCTAGCGGTCCCCCTACTACTCACTAAACCATGTCCCTAGGTACCATGTCCAACCTTTCCTTAAACACCCCAAAGGAGTCTACCTGGGCAACCTGTTCCAATGCCTAACCAATGGTTGTCTATACAGTAGATTAACCACAGAATCAAGGCATGGTTAAGGTTAATAACCAGAAAATGATATATTCATGAAGAATTTATCAAATATTTAAAGTATTAATAAGTTATGGTAGAGGGACAAGAAAAAATAATAAAAAACATATACACTATTTCTGTATCTATGGTACTAATTAAGCCAGAGTATTTAAATATAGTAATTGTACTCCCACGCACATTTTTTTCTTTTCTTTTTTTTTGCTTTTTTTAGCTTTTCAGAGAAAGAGCTATTGACTTATTCATTTCAGTTAGCAAGAAATTTCTCAACTTCCTTGGGTGCTTAAGTGCAAGAATATTTTAGACCCCATCTTTGCATATTACTTTATCTTTCAGTGGTAATTAACAGAGTCTTAATCTGGCTAATGTTAATGACCACTGTTCTTTCTTTAAATCCCAGTTAAACCAAGCTTATTAAGGGCCAATTAAAGGAAGTCTTATGTGATCTGAATAACACTAAGACCAATTTTTAACAGCTACAAGTCTTTATTTTGGATGATAAGTGTGGAAAAAAAAAAAAACTCATTATGTCTTCTGTCTGCTTTTAAATAAACTGTCAATGGCTATTGGGAAGGATGAGGAATCTTTGAAAGTCAGAGAAAGATAGATTAATTTAGTAAATAACAGATTTACAAAATATATATACATGTATATTAGTTCTGTATAGCTGTTTTCATTCCTGCCTATTAAAAAATAGGTAATGTTTTATCAATTTTCACTTAATTTTTCATAATGTTACATAATGTTATAGTATAAATATGGAATGAAACTTCAGAATAATTTTTAAAGTGGTAGAAACGAAACCTAAATATGTATTAACCAAGTTCCACAGACAAAATAAAGAAAATCTCACTTATCATTTGAATAAGAAATTGAATAGTTCTACCTAAATATGAAAAGTCAATATGGCTTTTGGCTTGGGGACAGTCAGATAGTTTCCTCACTTCTTAACTGAATACAATTTTTGACTCTGGACTTTTGAAAGGCTTGTTGATTCCACTTATGTCTAAGGTGACTCCTCCACAGATGCTTTGTTATAAATTACTTCTCACTAATTCTAACATTTCTAAGAATTCACTCCTCAGTTAACTTCAATATTACTTCCCTTTCATCTGAACAGAAGCAGTAATGCAATCTGACTGTTGCCCCTAGCTAATAAACAAAATATTACTATTACCACTACTATCTAAAATCCAAACACCCTAAAGCCAACTTACACTGCAGCAAGTTACCACAGGACAGGGTCTTTATATATTCTGCATCACAACAGACCTAACTCCATGGTGACAACTCTTAAATTCTGTGGTAGCAGCTACAAAATCCATGGCAACATTAATTCATTATTGTCTCTAAAATACTCCTCATCCCTACTTTTGCACTCCTGCACAACCATATTCAGCAATGACTCATAGCAGAGAATATCACTGATGAAAAATTGATAGCTATTTTTAACAGTAAATCCTGAATTATATTTTTCTCTGTGTTCCCCAGATAATTTGGCAATAACAGCCTCTAAAAGAGCTCTACACAAATCATCTTCTATCTTGATACTAGCATGGAAGAAAACTTGCATCTGGACTGTCCAGCTTTTATTGTCTCACTTGCTTCACCAAGGGGATTAAGTTCAGTTGTGCTGCATTTAGCTTTCCATCTATCTAGTTATAAGCCGGACCTCAGCTTTCATTTTTTTGTGTCCTTGTTCCTGGCTCTACAACACAATACAGCTGTATTGCAGCTGCAAACATAATTATATAGATATTAAAAAAAAAAAATCCCTTCAACACTGAAACCAGATTTTTGCAGAAAATTCTGTGGCAGATAGAGTACCATTCTTTGCTTTAAACAAACTCATCTGATACAGCAACAGCTGTCATCACAACTACTGCAAAGGAAAAGTATACTATTTTTTGCAAAATAATTATTAAGGGATGATGAGGGTAGGCAGAGGGGAAACACAGCTCTGCAAAAATTATGTCAAACCACAGCAAAACAGAAAGAGGTTGGTGACATTGTAAAGGACTATTTTGGTACTTAAAACGGGTCAGCACATCACATCAAAAAGTTCAGTGCTAGGTGAGGTCACACCTATAGTACTGACCATGACGAAATTCAGAAAACACAAATAAAGTAAGCTTAATTTCATCCCCAGTCATTCACAGCTGGTAATTTGGCAAATCAGCTTTTCCTTATGAAGATAAACAAAGACAGATGACCCAGAGCCTCAGCCTGTTCTGTGTACATCTCCATGTGAACACTGAAGCAACAGCAACAAGACAGAACAGCTTGCCAGTCACAAACCAAATGTATTCAAAAGTATCCTCAGCTAACGAGCATTTTCTATTCTGATATAACTTTCCCTCTTATCTTCCTTTTCTGCCAGATCTCCTCCTTCACCATTTCTCACCACTATCACTGTTACCAATTATTAGACATCTCTTAAGGATTTGATAAAAGCTCTCTTCATTCCTTTTCCTCCTTAAGATTTCAACTCTATACCAAGAAGTTCAATCCAACATCTGAGAGAGTGATACTCCAAGGAAGGACTGGTTACTGTATCTGTACAACAGCAATTCTTATTATGTCAAAGAGATTTCATAAGAAATTACTTGAAAGAGATGTCTAATGATGGTTTTTGGTGAGTTCCACAGAGTTTACAGAAGATACTTTATCCATTGTATCTCCTGGTTTTAGCCCATTGTGTATGAGATGAAAAACTAGATTAGACCTTCAGTCTGTAGGTGGAAAAGACATGAATTTCTGTTTCAAAAAACTCTCCATCTCCTATTGCTCCCAACTTCTCACTTGCTCATCTAAACTGATGGACATATCTTTTTCCAGATCCTTCATCCATCTGTTTCATCACACTCCCTACATGCAACTGTGGCATGGGAGCTACATATTAGTGTTTTTGTTGTTTTTTCCTAAGGATGCCTCAGAAATGACTGAACAATGGAGTCACAAAGGATTTTTTTTAATTATTTTTTTTTTCCTTTGGATCTTAATGGATTTTAAAGAATCTTGGAATTTTAGTTTAACTGTCAAAAAAACTTGTAAGTAGTGTAAAGCCCTAGATATTTTTTCTTAACTTTGGAGAGCTGCCAGTAAGCTTTTCACAAAACTAAACTGAACATGGAATTTTGCTAGTAAACTTTTGCATGTGAAAAAGGCATAAAAGTCTCCCTATAGTAACTTTTGCCTTGCTGTAGGAAGAAGGAAAAAGAGAGGCATACCTGTAGACCTTGAAAAAAAGAACCAAATTCTACAACAAAATGAGAATTTATCAAATTTATTAAGTTCAACAAGGCCAAGTGCTGGGTCCTGCACGTGGGGTGCAATAACCCCAAGCAGAGCTACAGGCTGGGAGATGAGTGGTTGGAGAGCTGCCAGGCAGAGAAGGACCTGGGAGTGATGGTGGACAGTCGGCTGAATATGAGCCAGCAGTGTGGCCAAGAAGGCCAACAGCACCCTGGCTTGTATCAGAACCAGTGTGACCAGCAGGGCTAGGGAGGTGATCATCCCCCTGTACTCGGCTCTGGTGAGGCTGCACCTCGAGTACTGTTTTTAGTTTTGGGCCCCTCACTATAAGAAGGACATCGAGGTGCTTGAGCGGGTCCAGAGAAGGGCGACGAAGCTGGTGAGTGGCCTGGAGAACAAGTCCTACGAGGAGCGGCTGAGGGAGCTGGGCTTGTTCAGCCTGGAGAAGAGGAGGCTCAGGGGTGACCTTACCGCTCTCTACAGGTACCTCAAAGGAGGCTGTAGCGAGGTGGGGGTTGGCCTGTTCTCCCACGTGCCTGGTGACAGGACGAGGGGGAATGGGCTAAAGTTGCACCAGGGGAGTTTTAGGTTAAATGTTAGGAAAAACTTCTTTACCGAAAGGGTTGTTATATACTGGAACAGGCTGCTCAGGGAAGTGGTGGAGTCACCATCCCTGGATGTCTTTAAAAGACGTTTAGATGTAGAGCTTAGGGATATGGTTTAGTGGGGACTGTTAGTGTTAGGTCAGAGGTTGGACTCGATGATCTCGAGGTCTCTTCCAACCTAGGAATTCTGTGATCCTGTGATTCTGTGAATCCTCTAGTGGGTGGGTGTCACTGGAGAGACTGGGAAGATTTTCAGTGTTTCAGAAGCTTTCCAGTGTTAAGTTAATAAAATTGCAGCCTGCTGCTTAAATCCGTTCATGCATCTGTCTGCATCCACTTGATCATCCTAATCAAGTGTCCATTTAAATAGACTGGTGGCATTTTAAGCTGCCAGCCAGTCACACTAAGATGGTATCTTCCATTGTGGAGCAAAGAAAGTCATCTGCATAGGTAAAATAATCATATACAGAAAAATAGTACCAGCTAAACTCTTATCTATGACTCATTTAAAACTTAGTACTCTTCACAGCAGCAGATGAATTAGAGTGCTCCATATAGATAATCAGATACAAAGGGGGATGCACGGGAGAGAAAACATGCAATAAACAAATACTTAATATGTAACTTTTAAGGCCTGATTTTTTGTCCTCTAATTCTAAATTCCAGTTTTAGAGAATGAGACATGTTAGAAGATTAATATCATAGGTAATACGTAGGTCACTTTTAGCTAATTTATAGCTCTAATGTATACTTGTTTTCTGAATAAATTTCTTTCTTATTATTTTCAATGAGATACGCTCAGCACAATAAAAAGCAGGACATTATCAGTGGCATTTTCAATCATGGGGGCTATATATTCAAGAGCAATCAATAAAGAACACACAGGGCCTGACAAACATCTAGTCAAAGGAATCATTTTTCTCAGACACTTAGAAGTATCCTTTTAAAGTAATTGCTTTTGGTCAGTGTTACCCGCTAT